>NC_090256.1:54827662-54872662 GCF_037325665.1 Littorina saxatilis | reverse complement strand
AAGTAGGCTACTTCAAACGACAGCCACAGCCACGGTTGGGTTCACGGCATCAAACCGATGCGACTCTCCGTCATATCATACACGTAATCAATCACATAGATGACTAATAAACATGTAAACTACATGTATACGTCTATGGTCGGACATAAGAAAGGAGAGCTTCCCCCGGGCCTGTGCATGTGTTGTTCGTTGTGCGTGTGTAAATGTACACAACAAACTGACCACAAAACTGAGACAGACCTCTTTCGCTTCAGTCTTGCAGAATTTAAAGACGAATACAGGTAGAGCGTGCATTATACTGTTTGGTAAAAGTATCAAACGTTTCTTTTTATAAATAAGTGGCAGGCTAACAGGAATTACTTTGCTTTCAACTTTTGACTCGAACAGCAGACGATGAATACCTGCGCATGCGTACACAATCAAAGCGGATGTAGAAGACGCGACCTATGCTGGGAAAAGGACGGCGTCGTGGAGGACAGAGAAGCGGGAAATTTCACCATTCGACGTTGGACAAGCAAACAACAATCATGGTAAGATCATTACTCGCTAATCTTCACCAAGGATGTGATATTTTCCACCCGGTGCGCGGTCGTCAAGGCACGGCGATTGCACTTTCTGCTTTGCTCTTCTTTTTGGGGTGTCGCCAATTTTTGCGATTCGCCGGTCTCGCACTCGCAGTCACCATTGCAAATTTCGCATAGTCATGATGTGTTCAATTTAATTCAGCCAAGTGATTTGGACAATGTTTTGTTCGAAGGATCTGCTCTGTACAGTCAACTTTCTGCTGAACTCGGTATTGACGGATATTTGGGACATGAACACTTTGCCCTCATCTGTCGCCGGTCATCCAGTGCACATTGAATATGTGGTCGATGCGTTTTCAGGACACACAAATTCGACTGTAGTATTGGACAATGCTTTTTCCACAATGCCGTTGTCGGAGGGATTGCAGCAAGCTCTTGCATTGTCACATTTTGTTCTTGCAACGTTTCACGAGTCAAGTGTGGGTATCTATGGTGATCTGAATTCTCAAACTTTCTACATTTTTGACTCTCATGAAAGAAATTCTGCTGGTGCGATTACTTCAGATGGAGCAGCAGTAATGATGGTGTTTGATAGTGTAGCCAAGTGCTAAACTGGCTACTAATTCGTTATAATGATTTTATGTCATTCCTGTCTTGTGTAAGTTAAATTTGTATATGCTCAAACACCTGGCGGTCGTAAACTCGCTCAGTCGGCTGTGTCCACCGATGTTTTCCTTTGACGTCAAGCCGCCCTCCCAGAGAAAGACGCCGGTCTACCTTGGGCCCCAGGTGGTCGTTATGCAATGTGCCGACAGCCTATCTGAGTATCGCTGGACTCGGGGTTTTGTGCTAAGCAGGAAAGCGCGCTTTTCTGTATTCGTGTTAAGTTTCTGAGCTTGTTTTGAATACAACCTATCATATCTATATGTTTTTGGAATCAGGAAACGATAAAAAATAAGATGAAATCATTTTTGGATCGATTTCTTAAATTTTAATCGTAAGACTAATTAATCTGTTTTCGTTAATGGTGATCACATTTTAAGAGTAAACATGACATAATTATGTATATATTTTTAGATTTAGAATGTCATGAAGAATACGATGCAATCAATTTTAAATCTGTTTGCGAAAAATCGATTTTAATGACAATTTTAATGAGCAAACTCATTAATTAATTTGTAAGCCTCCAAGCTGAAATGCAATACCAAAGTCCGGGCGTCGTCGAAGATTACTTCACCAAAATTTCAACCAATTTGGTTTAAAAATGAGAGCGTGACAGTGCCGCCTCAACTTTCACGAAAAGCCGGATATGACGTTATCAAAGACATTTATCCAAAAAATGGAAAATAAGGTCTGGGGATATCATACCCAGGAACTCCCATGTAAAATTTCATGAAGATCGGTGTAGTAGTTTTTTCTAAATCGCTCTACACACACACACACACACACACACACACACACACACACACAGACACACACACACACACACACTGACACACACACATACACCACGACCCTCGTCTCGATTCTCCCTCTATGTTAAAACATTTAGTCAAAACTTGACTAAATGTAAAAATGACGCTCTATACCTTTAAAACGCAGTTCCCCAAAGATCTTGCTATTATACAAACTTCATATTTGCATACAAATACACAGCGTGATGTTTCTTACAACAACATTTATTTCAGAAAGGTTAGCCCACCAAAACTGGATATATCTTTGTGCCAAATTTAAGCTGCTTCTACAAAAGATCCCCACTGTTTCAAAACACTGATTATGCGAAGCGTGAAGCCTCAATACCCCCGGATCGCCTAGGCACTGTTCTTAAGAAAACGTTTAATCATAAAGCGTCGCTCGTTATTCCACATGTAATGGACTTGCTACTGGAGCACAACAAAATCAACTTCTCAACATGCGGAGCACACTATATACTACGTATATCGCTCGAAAGTCGTAACCATTTCAAGTTATACAGGCAACACCAAGACTAGTAAAACATGAAAAAGAGTCAAAAGACATCAGCAAAGTTATTTTCTGTTTCGGAATCATTTCATTCATATTAGCGAACAGAGTGTAATGAGAAGTTCATAGGCACAAGCACACAATCAGTCATGAAGTAGACCTGTTTGCATGATTTGAAAAAAAACCGTCTTTGAAGAAACTTCTTTCAAAAATGAAATTTAATAAAATGTTACACAGTGTTAAGGCTGCACAAGAAGGGCTTACAACACACCTGCAGTCACACGTGTACATTAAATTGTGTGTGTGTGTGTGTGTGTGTGTGTGTGGTGCTTGTGTGGGTGTGTGTGTGTGTGTGGTGTGTGTGTGTGGTGTGTGTGTGCGTGCGTGCGTGTGTGCGTGTGAGGGGGTGGGGGTGGGGGGGCAAAGACATACGTCGAAGACAAGTATGAACGTTATTATCTTGCGAACATGTTTTGACAATCTTGCAATGACAAGTACCGTATATTATCTGCCGTTATGTCTTCTGTGTGTGCAAGACGGTGTTGGGGTGGGGGTGGGGGTATCGATGGGTAGGTAATGGGGTCGGAGTTTTCAAATATTGTAGTGGATAAGCTATCAGCTCAGTATGCCATTTTACAAAAGACGATTAGCGTGTGGCGCCAACGTCATTCCTCTTTGTTCACCGAGTTAACCACACCACCCTCGCAACAGGTAGGACATGACAGATGGTAATGCAACCGTCTAGCGTCCTTTAGCAGCAAGCAGGGTGTTCACGACAAAAGGCTTTTAGAATATGACAAAGAGGGTTGTTTTTTTCCGAGGTGATTCAGGCCACTGACAAACATTGTCTCCTCGCGTAAAACGACCCGAGTTGATGTCAAAGGGTGGAGTTAGAAGGCATTCAATGGCAGCGTCTTCTAAACTTCCCGTTGGTCGATACCTTGACATAAACATATCACGTTTCCCGCCCAGTTCTTCAGGCATGCAACTCCCGTCACTCGGCCTGGGCAAGTTGAGACGGGGTAGACGGGTTAATCACGTTTTCGCACGCTATATGACTTTACACGATCACTCCACCAAGTTGTGAAAAGCACAACGATCTTAAGCGCAAAACTTTGTTTTGGGGCAACTTTGGCAAACCGAGGCAGTTGGAAAACATGTCCTCGTACACTATACTTTAACAGGAAGACCACACACATTGTTTTCTACAAACAAAAGAGAAATTCTACATAAACAAAAATCTAAAACAGAGAAGACAGATCGTACGTTTCGCGACAAAACGTTGAAGACAACTATTAAAAAAAATCATTTTCTAAAGTGTAACTTTTAAATACTCCATGTACCCTCCATCATTTTTATCCGTCCTACTTTATTTCTCCTGACAGTAGTGACATTTGCCCGCATTTGCTAGATGTTATATTTGATATCAAACGAGATTTTTTTTTCTGCTAGACCAGATAGCGTCGGAAAAAAAGATACCAGAAGCAGTCAAGAATCTGATATTCATTAATTAGCATATTCATGGAGCGTTTGTTTGTAAACCATTACAAGTGCGTTGAATGTTTGGTCCAACGATTGTCCCGTAGACTTGTAAAAGATGCACCCCTTCCTGGATAAACCCATCAAACCACAACACATATATCTAGGATTTTGAATGGTATAACTGCATTAAGATGTCAAATGTCCAAAACTGAATTACATCGAAGGCAAGGTATCCCTTTAAATACACAGCTATTACAAAAATGAATACCTGTTTATGCTAAATGTAATTTTAGTGACTAATATGAAGAGAATTAGCGTCACAGATGAGAGGAATTAATCACACTGAAAAAATGAAAAGAAGAAAATAGGAATGTCAAGACTATATTTTACCGTAAACGTACGTGCGCTTCTGGTCTTATTTGAGTGTCAGGAAATTCACACATTTTTGTTTTTAGAATGTCGTTCTTGCTGTGGAAATTGTCAATCTCACAGATTATTCTAAATGTAATTTGTGTTAAAACTTTCACAAATGTAGCTCGGAATTTCTGTTAGAAACTGATCATTTTCCATTTAGTTTTGTTTACCTCAACTCGACTCCGCCGTGGCGTTGAAAGTTGATAAGGTTAACGTACCAGACTTGCGTAAAAGTCATGTGAAGTTTCAAGAGTGTAACTTCAGAAACGCTCCAGAAAATGCCATGTTAATGTTTTTGTTTGTGACCTGTAACGATCGTGACAAATAAACATGTAAATGTAATTGATTTGGTACCAGATTTGAAAAGATGATAACTTCTGTTCCGTCGACCGCTTACGACATAAACTTGCCATCTTTATTTCTTGATTCAAAGAAGCAATACATGAACGGAGAAATGGGTTATGTATACACATGTGTGTGATACGTGGCCCTAGTAAAACTGGGGCCAAGTTGTCGACACCAAGGGTGAGCTGCACGAACCGAAAGTGGGTTCCACCCAAACGGGAGAGAACAAACCTTGGGTGGTAACTTTCTCGTGCACCTCAACCCAGTATCCCATGTTGAAACAACCCAGTATCCCATGTTGAAACAACCCAGTATCCCATGTTGAAACAACCCAGTATCCCATGTTGAAACAACCCAGTATCCCATGTTGAAACAACCCAGTATCCCATGTTGAAACAACACAAATGTTGGAACATGCAGATTGATAGCTAAAAATAGGGTAACTCGATGTGGGTCAGACATGCCACGCAGAACCGTTGTTTCTGGTTGTGTTTCGAGGTAACAAAAGGTAGCCTCAAATGTGCGTCATGTTTCCCCCTTTTGGGGGCATATCTATCGTCACATAACTTCGACGTCGATACAATTTCGTTTGTAAATCTGTGCTTAAATGCCACCAGCATTTAAAAAAAAGCAAGAACCTGAGGTACCCCCACAATTGTGACCCTCCACCACGGGATGAGTCGCATGTCACCTTTGCATGATTTTCATATTTGTACATTTTCCTAAAGAGTTTTTTATGCTCTATCCAGTGGTGAAAACCGTTTTAGAAAAGAGCGAAAACTGTTTGAGTTATAAGCCTGTGACTAAGGTGACCCTCACACTGTTACCAGACACTCCCCGGCAAACAAACATATGGGCCCGTATGCTTATGGGGGAAGTTCACGACAACTCCCAAAGTTTTGAGTGACATCGGAAGTACTTGCCTCACTTTCGTATGCATGGGCCGGAAAAAGGGTTTACCTCGAAGCAAAGCGAGGAAGTAACTCAGGGTATTTTGCGACTACTTCTAAAGTTTTGAGTGACATCGGAAGTACATCCTCACTTTCGCATGCATGGGACGAAAAAAGAGTTTACTTTGGAAGCTAACGAGGAAGTAAATGAGGGTAAATGTACTACAGCCAGACCCAGTAGTAAACACGCTACTTCCACAGTTTCTCAGTGCAAAAAGGCAGGGCTTTTCTTCAGTTTTTCATGTCAAACCGAGCTGACGCTCCCAAAGAGAGAAAATAGAGGGAACAGTCGTATCTTCTGCATGCATTTCGTGCAAATTTCCCTGAATACAAACCTGAGTTGCCAGCTTTGACTTTTGTTTGTTCTGGGTCATTGGCCACCACTCTTTCATTCCCGCTTATACGAGGGGGTTACTGTGTTTCTATGAAAATGGGCGTCGCTGTGTGCATGTGTGCGTGTGTTTGTGTGCGTGTGTATGTGTGTGAGTGTGTGTGTGTGTGTTTGTGTGCGTGCGTGCGTGTGTTTGTGTGCGTGTGTGTGTGTGTGTGTGTGTTCGAGTGTTGAAGTGTAAGTGTCTGCTATTTTTTTTGTCATTGCTTTATCTGTGTGTGTGTGTGTGTGTGTGTGTGTGTGTGTGTGTGTGTGTGTGTGTGTGTGTGTGTGTGTGTGTGTGTGTGTGTGTGTGTGTATGTATTTGTGCGAGTGCCTGTCTGCCTGTGTGTGCGTGCGTGCGGGTATAATTGTGCGTCTGTTCCTTCATACGTTTGTTTGCGTGTTCGCGCGTGCCGTGTGTGTGTGTGTGTGTGTGTGTGTGTGTTTGTGTGTGTGTGTGTGTGTGTTTGTGTGTGTGTGTGTTTGTGTGTGTGTGTTTGTGTGTGTGTTTGTGTGTGTGTGTGTGTGTGTGTGTTTTCGATGTTATGTGTGTGTTCGACGGTGTGTGTGTGTTCTACGGTGTGTGTGTGTGTGTGTGTGTGTGTGTGTGTGTGTGTTCGACGTTATGTGTGTGTTCGACGGTGTGTGTGTGTGTGTGTATGTGTGTGTGTGTGTGTGTGTGTGTGTGTGTGTGTGTGTGTTCGTTTGTGTGTGTACCCACTCCCCACACTATGATGAGCTGACTATATTTGCGCCTTGATATTTTATTCATGTTCTTACGTTTTATGTTGTTTATTGTGATTCACCACACCCGAGTTTATCGTAATTGAGATAATAAAGTGTTCTATGTCTATGTATTATGTCTAATACACATGCACACATGCACGTAGGCTATACAAATCCAATCTTGACTTTGAACTTTATATAAACATACATCCTCTTCACATATAACGAGGACAAACGTAATTTACAAACACCTAAGTACAACAATTTTTCTGTTTTAAAAATTCGGACACACATTTTCTCAAATAATATGAAATTCGCTGAACTTATCTTCTTTTCACTACACCTTATATCTTGATTCCCAAAAAATGGAGTTCTGCCTTTTTAAATTTACCAGTAACACAAACATTCGCTCTGACCAAACTATTTTTGTCCAGCAGTTTTACCGATACACAATCATTAAAAAAACACTACAAAAAGAGTTTTAAGTTAACCGACTTCGCTACCACATAAACAACCTTTTTTTATTGTCCCCAACATTCTGGTCAACGAAATCATTATTATAGACAGTCATTCTATTTAAGGACAATTATCACAGCTTTCGTTCAACCAGTTAAAAACAACAATTATAGTAAAAGCTACAGCGCGATCAACGTTTGCCCATTTACGAACTCGCGATGAGATTTGTTTCTTCTGGTCACCAAGCCTACCGTTTACAAACGCATGCGCACTAATTGGGATTCCCCCAATTTTCTCGACCTTGACCTCAGAACTCTCGAAGCCACTACTTCGGCGTTCAATTTAGCTCGTGCATACCGAGTAGCTGGCAACTTTGCTTTCGAAGTTCCCACTTCCAATGTCAAGGGCCTCTCGCTTGACATAATTATACGACGATATCGCATCCCAAGGGTCCTTACCCATCCAAAAGAAACCTCCAGCGCATACTACAATTGCAGGACATTCCGTTTTTAAAGGCAGCTCATTGGGAAATTATCTCAGACACAATATCGAAGACGTGAAATGCGTCAATCGAGCAACTGTCGTAACTTGGCTACAATGAGACGGTCTCCTACCTTGCACCATAGACACGGACTGTGACATTCTTGTTTAATTTAGGTGAAATGCTTAAAACAGAGTGACTCAAAAGCGACAGTTCGATCAGTTACTGACCGAAAAAAACGTGCTCGAGTCATTCGGCGAAGGTGGCGAGCTTTCAAACCAGCACGACTGAATAACTCAGAATGCCTTTTTTCATCATGCCTCTATTCTACACGAGTAACATAGTGCAGTGGTAACGGTTCCGGACTCTCGTTCATTTGCTCCGGGTTCAAGTTCCGCCGGGAGCTATATATTTTTTTTTATTAATCTTTTCCTTTTTAAGCCTCCGCAATTGCATTCCGGCTGCAAAAACCGGGTTTTGCCTCTGTGTTAATTTTATTCATTTGCAAAAGAAACCTTCCTATGCTTTGAAAAAATCATATCATGTCTTGACTTTCAACTGTACGCGCGTGTGTATATGTGTGTCACTACGGTGAGTATGTGTGTGTGTGTGTGTGTGTGTGTGTATATGTGTGTGTGTGTGGGTGTGTGTGTGTGTGTGTGTGTGTGTGTGTGTGACGTGTCACTTGTGTCATCATAGTTTCAGTGTGTGTATGAGTGTAGATTGAGAGAGAATGAGAGAAAGTGAGAGAGAGTGTGTGGTTATTTGTTTGTGACTGTGTGCGTGCGTGTATGGGTGCGTGTGTGTGTGTATATGTGTGCGCGCGAGCGCGCGCGTGTGTGTGTGTGTGCAGTGTGTGGTGTGTGTGTGTGTTTATGTGTGCCGTCAGTGTCACTTGTGTCATAGTGTCAGTATGTGCATGAGTGTACGTTTGTCTGTGTGTGCGTGTGTCGTAAGAGAGAGAGAGAGAGAGAGAGAGAGAGAGAGAGAGAGAGAGAGAGAGAGAGAGAGAGAGAGAGAGAGAGAGAGAGAGAGAGAGAGAGAGAGAGAGAGAGAGAGAGAGAGAGAGAGAGAGAGAGAGAGAGAGAGAGAGAGAGAGAGAGAGAGAAAGAGAGAGTGCGACACTTCTTTGGCAATTTCAAGGACCAGACAGCGTCTTTATGTTTAACAGTTAGACTGTTCTGAAATTTAGACAGAATAACCGTTCTTTCGTAAAACACTTCTGTCAAGAGTACAGCAATTTCACCATCTGAAAAAGGCGCAGAACGCCCCTCTGTGTCTACTTTCTTTTTGAGCGGCACACGTGCCTTGCCATTTTCGTTGACTGAAATGTTGATAAAAACGTGGCATGCGTATTAGTAGGGATTCCCCCAATTTCCCCGACCTTGACCTTAATACTCTCGCTGTCACTACTTTGGCGTTCAAGTCAGTTCATGCATTGTGAACAGCTAGAAAGTTGGCTTCGGGAGTTCCCACTTCGAAAAGAGGCCTCTACTTCCAGTGTTTCTTACTTCTAGTTCATGCATACGGGCCATGATTGGCTCCGTAGAAACATTACTGGCTTGCTTATGATTTAAAACGGCAAGTAGTGAATGCAACCAATAACAGATTCCAACAAACTCTAAGATAAAAACAAAACTTCTGATAAGGAAAACATTAATAACAATCAAAACTGGTTTCTGAAAATGTAGTGTTTGAGACATGACGAGATATCAACAACAACAACAAACTATGTTTTTGTTAATAAAGAAGGAGCAAAGTCCCCTACGAAAACATATCAAACGGCGTAGGGTTGACAAAGTGTATAGATAAAGGCGGCGTTATGTTACACGCAGGGAAGGTTTGGGTCACTGCACCATCATGTTCGGGATCAGGTAAGATCAGGTTTGGCACCACTGTGTTTATTTCTTCCCCATAGCAACTGCGAGTTTCAGTTACGACAAGGTTTCAACCGCGTACACCGAAACCAGAATCACAACGGTTTTCGCTTTGACAACCGGTCAAAATGAATGTTGTTGTCTGTGAGTCGTTAAAGCCACCAGAACCTGTTCTTCTTGAGGTTGGAGCTCAATGGTATCCGCTAGGAGATCTTGATATTGCTATAAATCTTCCTTAAGGTTACTCGGTTAGAAATTAATTTCTCGCATACAATTAATAAAGCAGAACTCAGCAAGAACTGATCGGACACTATCTTAACTTGTGACAAGTTGGATTGGGTGGCCGAGTGGTAACGCACTTGCGCTCGTAAGCGAGAGGTTGCGCGGAGTTCGACCCTGGGTCAGGGCGTTAGCAATTTTCTCCCCCTTTCCTAACCTAGGTGGTGGGTTCAAGTGCTAGTCTTTCGGATGAGACGAAAAACCGAGGTCCCTTCGTGTACACTACATTGGGGTGTGCACGTTAAAGATCCCACGATTGACAAAAGGGTCTTTCCTGGCAAAATTGTATAGGCATAGATAAAAATGTCCACCAAAATACCCGTGTGACTTGGAATAATAGGCCGTGAAAAGTAGGATATGCGCCGAAATGGCTGCGATCTGCTAGCCGATGTGAATGCGTGATGTATTGTGTAAAATCGTCCTGATATGGCTCTGCGTAGTCGGCTGGACGTTAAGCAACAAATAAATAAACAAATTGTGTAAAAAAAATTCCATCCCACACGGCATAAATAAATCCCTGCGCCTTGAATATGTGCGCAATATAAATTGCATAAAAAAAATTAAAAAATTAAAAAATTAAAAAAATAAAAAATACCTGCGCTTAGAACTGTACCCACGGAATACGCGCGATATAAGCCTCATATTGATTGATTGATTGATTGACAAGCATTAAGAAACAAGAAAACATCGCCAAAACACAGCAACTTCCCTTACTGTGTTCTGCCGTTGTTTTTAACAAACTTGAGTTCAAAGAAAACTCCGGCAGAAGACAGTAACGTCCCTTACTGTGTTCTGCCGTTGTTTTTAACAAGCCCGAGTTCAAAGAAAAACTTGGCAGAACACAGTAAGTCCACTAATTGGCTCATAATTCTTTAATCTTACCACTATTTTTGAAATAGACTAAAGCTATAAAGTCAGAAATCATCCCGACGCTTTATTGCAATAAAATGTCCAGCGAGAATGCTTTTGTTTGAAATATAGAGCTGAGAACAGAAAACCGCGTTTTTCTCGAAACGTGATTTTTGGACTTACTGTGTTTTGTCAGAGGAGGGCAGACATACATCCATGCAGACATCTATACAAAATTACGATAACAGTGTTTCTCGTATCTTAAATGCTTTATACAAATATAAACAAAGAGAGAGAGAGAGAGAGAGAGAGAGAGAGAGAGAGAGAGAGAGAGAGAGAGAGAGAGAGCGATCAAGAGAGAGCGATCAAGAGAGAGAGAGAGCGAGAAAGAGAGAGAGAGAGAGAGAGAGAGAGAGAGAGAGAGAAAGAGAGAGAGAGAGAGCAAGAGAGAGAGAGCGAGCAAGAGAGAGAGAGCGATCAATTGAGAGAGAGAGAGAGAGAGAGAAAGAGAGAGAGAGAGAGAGAGAGAGAGAGAGAGAGAGAGAGAGAGAGAGAGAGAGAGAGAGAGAGAGAGAGCGAAAATAAAGCCCCCCTGACACCCCGACAAGGCGTCGCCACCTGGACCCCTGCCTCGTTTTGGACCTCCCCCCACCCTCTCTTATACTTAATCCAGCCCTGCAATGCATGGCAAGTCGGGAAGGAACTCGCTTGACTCAGACAATCAATGTGTACATCAAACTAAAGGAACTCTCGTTAATTAGCCAACCAATCATGAACATTCTTACAAACTTGGCTTGACACTGAAGTTCATTGCTGAATACACGTAAGACTGAACGTCAACCTGTTTTGGTCTGAGTTGTGTCAGACTGAACGTCAACCTGTTTTGGTCTGAGTTGTGTCAGACTGAACGTCAACCTGTTTTGGTCTGAGTTGTGTCAGACTGAACGTCAACCTGTGTCGGTCTGAGTTGTGTCAGCCTGAACGTCAACCTGTGTGGGTCTGAGTTGTGTCAGCCTGAACGTCAACATGTGTGGGTCTGAGTTGTGTCAGACTGAACGTCAACCTGTTTTGGTCTGAGTTGTGTCAGACTGAACGTCAACCTGTGGTGGTCTGAGTTGTGTCAGACTGAACGTCAACCTGTTTTGGTCTGAGTTGTGTCAGACTGAACGTCAACCTGTGTTGGTCTGAGTTGTGTCAGACTGAACGTCAACCTGTGTTGGTCTGAGTTGTGTCAGACTGAACGTCAACCTGTGTCGGTCTGAGTTGTGTCAGACTGAAAGTCAACCTGTTTTGGTCTGAGTTGTGTCAGACTGAACGTCAGCCTGTTTTGGTCTGAGTTGTGTCAGACTGAACGTCAACCTGTGTTGGTCTGAGTTGTGTCAGACTGAACGTCAACCTGTGTTGGTCTGAGTTGTGTCAGACTGAACGTCAACCTGTGTTGGTCTGAGTTGTGTCAGACTGAACGTCAACCTGTGTCGGTCTGAGTTGTGTCAGACTGAACGTCAACCTGTGTCGGTCTGAGTTGTGTCAGACTGAACGTCAACCTGTGTCGGTCTGAGTTGTGTCAGACTGAACGTCAACCTGTGTTGGTCTGAGTTGTGTCAGACTGAACGTCAACCTGTGGTGGTCTGAGTTGTGTCAGACTGAACGTCAACCTGTGTCGGTCTGAGTTGTGTCAGACTGAACGTCAACCTGTGGTGGTCTGAGTTGTGTCAGACTGAACGTCAACCTGTGTTGGTCTGAGTTGTGTCAGACTGAACGTCAACCTGTGTTGGTCTGAGTTGTGTCAGACTGAACGTCAACCTGTGTCGGTCTGAGTTGTGTCAGACTGAACGTCAACCTGTGGTGGTCTGAGTTGTGTCAGACTGAACGTCAACCTGTGTCGGTCTGAGTTGTGTCAGACTGAACGTCAACCTGTGTCGGTCTGAGTTGTGTCAGACTGAACGTCAACCTGTGTCGGTCTGAGTTGTGTCAGACTGAACGTCAACCTGTGTTGGTCTGAGTTGTGTCAGACTGAACGTCAACCTGTGTTGGTCTGAGTTGTGTCAGACTGAACGTCAACCTGTGTTGGTCTGAGTTGTGTCAGACTGAACGTCAACCTGTGTCGCTCTGAGTTGTGTCAGACTGAACGTCAACCTGTGCGGGTCTGAGTTGTGTCAGACTGAACGTCAACCTGTGCGGGTCTGAGTTGTGTCAGCCTGAACGCCAACCTGTGTTGGTCTGAGTTGTGTCAGACTGAACGTCAACCTGTGTTGGTCTGAGTTGTGTCAGACTGAACGTCAACCTGTGTTGGTCTGAGTTGTGTCAGCAATGAATCTTGTGTCTTCTCTTTATAACCTGTAATTCTTTTGTTGTTGGAAGGTCAAGATTGTAAGCAATGGCGACACAGCAACACAACACACCTACACGTTCTGACATGTTGAATAATATAAGATGTTTGGTGGCTTGTTGACAGACCAGCTTTTTTGTTGGTCCAAGGGGACCGTACCGTCTTTTTTTTCATCTTTATCGACCAAGGCCGAAGGCCGTGGTTGATAAATATGAGACAAAAGGCGATATGCTCCCCGAGGACCAACAACAAAATGCTGGTCTGACAACAAGCTACCAAACATCGTTTTTGTCATCATTTTGGTTGTGCAACAAAATGCACAATAACCCACAGGGAGACGAATTTTTAGAATCCAACTCCGGGCCACAAAGCATCGTCACAGTAGCACGAGATAACACGTCAAACTTGTATGTGACGTCAAACGTAGCTTGTTGACGCTTTTCTTCCAGTCTGAAAATGTACAGAGCTGCGATCACACCTGTGAGTTCAGGGCCGGACTAGGCTAAGAGGAGGGGGGGGGGGGGGTTGCTAGAGGTGGTCCAGGGGGATATCCCCCCTGGCGGCAGGGGCGAATCAGTTCATTTTATGGGGGGGGGGGGGGGGTTCAAAAGTATATTGTGAAGATATGGGTGTGAAGGCGCAAAGCGCCGAGCCGACGGCGCGAAGCGCCTAGCTTGCTAGGGGGGTCCGGGGGCATGCACCCCCGGACAATTTTGAAAAAAAGGATGCAAAATTGTGCAATCTGGTGCATTCTGAGGATGATCATTACCAGTTTCAGGCAGCAGATTTTGTTACTGATTATAACCCCCAAAATTGAAACTCAATGTAAAATAAAGAAATGCATACCTCATTCAATATTTTTATATTTTTTTTATTTTTTTATTTATAAGGTGGGTCCGGAAACCCTACAACCCCCCCCCCCCCCCCCCCCCCCTCGTCCGCTCATGGGCGGGGTCAAGGGGCAGAGCCCCTTGTGGGGTAGGTCATATTCTGAAAAGAAAATGGTCGCTCCTTGCATGAAACGGCATAAAATAAGCAATAATAAAAAAATGTTTTAAATAAGTAAGGTACATGTTCAGGCTAGGGGGGGGGGGGGGGGGGTTGCGCAACCCCCATAACCCCCCCGGTAGTCCGGCCCTGGAGTTCAGTAAGTGTTGAGCATATTTCTTTTCTTCTAAGTGTTTATGACTTTTCGTTGTGGATTTTGCGATTACAGAGATAAGTTGCAAATTGACCATGAGTCGCCGCGGTAATTGTCAACATTGATTGGGTCTTTGAGAGTGAATGCTTACAATCGTTGTCCTCAGAAACACAAATCCCAAAGCCACGATGGTTCCACACATCAACAATCAGCCTGATTGGTTTTTACTTTGACAATCCACGTTTCTAATGAAAGCTCAAACTCATTCACCACCTCTAGGTATTGCATGGGGAACATGAGATTTATTTACCAGGTGTTTGTGAATGAAAACTCGTGAAAATGATGACAATGATCATTGTCATCATTTTCAGGAGTTTTCATTCACAAACACCTGGATCATTGTCATCATTTTCACGAGTTTTCATTCACAAGCACCTGGGAAATAAATTTCATGTTCCCCAGGCAATAAATCCCCGGTTACCATAGTTGCAGGAAGCAGGTTATACATGGATAATCAAAAGCAAACCCAATAGAAACGCTCCGGGATTCTTCGGCTCTTTTCATTGGTGTTTCCCCAGACCTAAACAGACGACACGACACTGCTTTGCAAAGTTCCAAAAACGAACAGGAAAACTGGCAAAAGTAAACACAAAAAAAACTACTTCATAAAAGGTCATACATTCATCAAAAACAAATGGAACCTAGCGATATGCTTTGTCTTCTTACAGAGTCATGGGGTGCGTGTATCTGTGTTTCGATACACAGACGTTCGGAGAAACACGAACGTCAAGTTCAAGTAAAACGACCCCTGACACACACACATTTTAACCCGTGCACAAGACGTTGTTTCGATAAACGAAGCACAAAAAAGAAACAATAATAAAAGCAAAGAAAATAGCAACAAGATATGCAAACATCTAACAAAGCCGAGCAAGCAGAATGACAGGTCTAATGAAAAACAAAGAGGTACTGAGTCGGAAACAAGATCGCGATTCTTTCGGCCTTCACTGCACGACGCAAATCTTCTCTGACCTTTGACCAAACGTAGCTTCCACATTCGATCACTCAGCTTAATATTTACAACAGAAAGCCGAGGGGGTGGAATGCCGAGATGAACCTACAGAACTGTGCATCCTCAAACCTGACATATTCATCCCAACATTTAAGGAACTCAAAAACACAGAAAGTTGCTTTCACACGCCAGCTCATTCTGATAATCCTCGCTCCACGGCTATCGTTGATTGCCAGTGGTTATCAAACCGGGACTCGTGTGGTTATCAGCACGGAACCCGTGTTTCAAAGCATGGCTCCCTGGGTTGATTGTGCACTTATTTTCTCACTACCAAAATGATGACAAAAACGATGTTTGGTGGTTTGTTGACGTGACAGACCAGTTTTTTTGTCGGTCCTCGGGGGGCATAATTATTGACTTTTGTTTCATATTTATTGACAGCTGCCTTCGGCCTTGGTCAATAAATATGAAACAAAAGACGATATGCTCCCCCTTGGACCGACAAAAAAGCAGGTCTGTCAACAACCCATCAAACATCTTATAATGTATCGATTGGACACTGGATTTCCCTTCTTTGAGCCATGTGACGTCAGAGGCCGACAACATTTCATATTTAAGCTATATATACATTTGGCGTGTCTGGGGATTGTCAAGGACATTTTGGAAGGTCAAAAGCAACGGAGACAAAGTAACACGACCCACCTACATGTTCTGACATGTATTGGATAATGATCAATATATCCCTTGGTAGCCAAAGCTACACTTGGCGTGTCTGGGGACTGCCCTATGTTTTGGACACAACACGAGCTGTCCCTTAACGGAGGGTCGGGTCTTGGCGTGTCTGGGGACTGCCCTATGTTTTGGACACAACACGAGCTGTCCCTTAACGGAGGATCGGGTCTTGGCGTGTCTGGGGACTGCCCTATGTTTTGGACACAACATGAGCTGTCCCTTAACGGAGGGTCGGGTCTTGGCGTGTCTGGGGACTGCCCTATGTTTTGGACACAACATGAGCTGTCCCTTAACAGAGGATCGGGTCTTGGCGTGTCTGGGGACTGCCCTATGTTTTGGACACAACACGAGCTGTCCCTTAACGGAGGGTCGGGTCTTGGCGTGTCTGGGGACTGCCCTATGTTTTGGACACAACACGAGCTGTCCCTTAACGGAGGGTCGGGTCTTGGCGTGTCTGGGCACTGCCCTATGTTTTGGACACAACACGAGCTGTCCCTTAACGGAGGGTCGGGTCTTGGCGTGTCTGGGGACTGCCCTATGTTTTGGACACAACACGAGCTGTCCCTTAACGGAGGGTCGGGTCTTGGCGTGTTCCTGCCTTTCTCTAGCCTAACACTAAGGTACTGTCAGTGTGTGCAGGGCGCTCTAAAAGAGTGTCTGGGCCCTGACGTCTTTGTATCCAACGTGGTAAAGAAACCATTGCTGTGCAGTTATCAAAGCCTCTGTGTGCCTTCTTGAACAGTCTTTTGAACACGACACAATCACCATTGAATGTCAACTAGCACACGTCAATATGAATGGCTGGGACACGTTGATGACGGTCTTACTAACAACTATACACAGGGTGGTCCACACTAACAACTATACACAGGGTGGTCCACACTAACAACTATACACAGGGTGGTCCACACTAACAACTGTACCCAGGGTGGTCCACACTAACAACTATACACAGGGTGGTCCACACTAACAACTGTACCCAGGGTGGTCCACACTAACAACTATGCACAGGGTGGTCCACACGAACAACTATACACAGGGTGGTCCACACTAACAACTATACACCGGGTGGTCCACACTAACAACTATACACCGGGTGGTCCACACTAACAACTATACACAGGGTGGTCCACACTAACAACTATACACAGGGTGGTCCACACTAACAACTATACACAGGGTGGTCCACACTAACAACTATACACAGGGTGGTCCACACTAACAACTATACACCGGGTGGTCCACACTAACAACTCTACACAGGGTGGTCCACACTAACAACTATACACAGGGTGGTCCACACTAACAACTATACACAGGGTGGTCCACACTAACAACTATACACAGGGTGGTCCACACTAACAACTATACACAGGGTGGTCCACACTAACAACTATACACAGGGTGGTCCACACTAACAACTATACACAAGTAGTAAGGAGAGGTATGCCTCAGGCCTTGTTTATTTGCGCAGCTGCGCAGCCGCGCAGCCGTATTTTGATAGAAGGTTATAGGTTAAGGTGCCTGTGTTTAAGTAGTGATAAAGAGGGATTGCGTTTAAACGGTTTATTGCGTTTTATATTTTGTCATGTGATTTCATGTGCCTGTACAGACAGGGTGCTCGGTACTAATGACCACTCCAGCTGGGGTAATGACAGGATTACTATCCGCGCTTCGCGGAGCACTCTCTTTTATGACGCTAATAACTATCAGAGGTGTCAGGATAAGGCGATAAAAATGGTACCCCTACTCTTTGCGGAGCCCCCTCGCCGATAAAACCACCAGAGGTGGCCAGCAGTTAGAGAAGTTTAATAGGAGGTGGTTTGCCTACCCCGAGGGTTGATTAGGGTTTAATGCTTAGATTAGTGCTAGACAAATGGTGTGGGGTGGGTGGAGGAGTTAGCTCGACTGGTGAGGCGGGAGAGATGAGAGCTGATTTACAAAAATATAAAAAGCTTTAACAACTAGACTCAGATAGCTACCTGTTGGTTTTATGTAGGTGTTATAAACATCGCAAGTACATTTTACACCGAACACGAGTTGTTCTACAGTCAGTCATACATAATGTTAGGTTAGAGACTGATCACGTCTGAGTATTGGTTGTCCACAGAGACACAAGACCTCACATGCTAGAACATGTTGGTTGGTCACAGGCTTGTGCGGGGAACCATTGGTTATACACTTGGTAAAACTGCTCTCGCAGTTCAGGACGAACCACCTCTTCTAACGTTGAAGCGCTAAGCGCCATGTATAGAGAATCTGTATCCATTTCCAAAAGCTGGTAGTCGGCTCTGGACACAAACTTATCTAGAAAATCAAAATGAAACTCCAACATGCGTAGTTAGCGTACTGGTAAACAAAGTAACCAATCTGAGAGGGGAGTGACCAGTTGATTTTTTTTAACCATCTCTACTTCAGTGACAGAATCTGTTACTTCTGTTAGTTTTTGAAAACGACCATTGTTGATCAGTTTTGAGGCCTTATCAGACAAAACGTAATGAATATCACGATGGTTGGTCACGTTAGTTAAGGTTTTCCCGTAGACTGAGTTACCGAGCAGTTTGAAAGTTTCAGCTAAGATAGTTTTTGATGAGTCTTGGTCTCCTGCTCGTCTTGCGTTTGAAACGCTGTCACCAAACTGACGGAAACAGGTTTTGGGTTGATACTCTACGATCAGCGTGATGTTTTAACAATCAACCCGTGTTGCACGTACCAAAACAAGAGGGGTGTAGCTAGCAGAATTTGTTCACCGTGGTAACTCCCTACAAGTGTACGGCGTGGTTGGGATAAAAGCTTGTGTTTTTTCAGCGTAGTCTTTCATAAAATCCCCGATCTGTTCTCAGCTGACAGACTCATTTTTGAAAATAGGCTGCATTTCACTGAAATGTTCTTTTAGATGATCAGGTACATAAATATCACACTATATCAACCCGATTGAATCCATAACCCACTCCAACAATTCCCGAGCTAGCTGACCGTAGGGATCTGTTTTTTCCGCTTTAAAAGCGTTTTCTTTTCTACGAATGACAGGGGGCTCTGTGGGCATGTCTTGCATGAGTGCAGCTAAATACAGCGCATCAAATCCCTGAACAACCTGTACCGGTTTGTCCTGATTACCACGAATGTGTGTTTTGTCTTTTTCGTGGTATCTGTGAAAGACAATAGACGGACCCTCGACAATGTTCTTTCGCAAAAGTGCTTGAACGTCTTTTTGTTTTTCGTTAAAAAGTGAAAAGTAGGTATCTGAAGACAACGTGTCAAACAGACACTTCAGTGTCACACCGGGGGACAGCAATAATACCGTCTTTCAGCAAATCAACTCGCAGACTAGCGTACATACTAATCTGACGCTGCAAAGCAACCAGAAACGGTACTGTGTCTAGGTTGTTGTACCACACCAAAAAAACCTTCAAAGTCGTCATTTTGTTTTCAGTCCACACACGCTGACAAAAAGCGTACTCTGTATCAAAAATATTTGAGTTTTTGAGCTTACTAAAAAAAGCTGTATGGGGTGGGAGTTCTCTTTCGTCTAGTGTACTTAGACTAGTGACGTATTCATAGCAGAAAAAAACCCTTTTCCTCTTCGACACCGAACGCCTAGAGGTACTTGGAATAACTAAAACCTGGCGCAAGAAAATTGTTGATGTCGAGAAACCGAAGTTTGTCTGTACAAAGACACATATATTGATTGTTACGTTTAACAACAAACTTGAAAGGAGGTCTTTTAGGGGGTCTTCTTTTTTCCCTCTGTTCGATAGGAAAGTCAGACAAAGGCGTGACATAAAAACTGGAAGAAATGATGTTGTGAACAAAATACCGAGAGTTTGAGCGTTCGAGTCTAACTTGTTCTAGAATGTCATGGTCACTGATTTCACCGAGAAAAGAAAGAAAGTCCTGCTTTGACAACTCAGGCGTGGTCGTTGTAAGACAGAGTGGTTATTGACTGAGGCATGAAAGAAAGACAAGTCACCCGACTCTTTGTTTTTGAGAAGAAAGGAGTGAGAAAAATTGATTTTGAAGCGTTTGTTTTGCTCATGGAACAGATCAAGAAGCGACTCGTACCAATCAGGGAAATCAGAACAAGGGTTCCTCTTAAAAGAGAAAATGTGGCGCTTTTTTACACACACTAATCGTGTAAGATATATAGAAGAATTACAACACCTGGTACACGCGTATAACCATTCGTTTCACACAAGTATAAAAACAGCACCTGTTAAAGTTTGTCTCGCTAACAAAGAAACAGAACAAACGTAAGTTTTGTACGAACAACCCCCCAATGAAAACACCCAAAGGTAGGCTACAGGTTGGTGATCGTGTGAGACTAAGTAAAACACGACGACTCTTTAAAAAAGATTATTTACCTGCGTGAACAGAAGAATTATTTACAGTTAGCAATGTGTTGAAAACAACTCCAGTGACCTATAAGCTGAAAGACGCTCACGCAGAAGAACTACAAGGTAGTTTGTTTTTTTACAAAGAAGAACTACAAAAAGTAGGAGAGAAAGAAATGTATCGTATTGACAAAGTACTAAAAGAACGACTTGGTAAGGGAGGAAAAAAAGAGTATTTAGTGCATTGGTTTGGGTACCCAACGTCATTTTCTTTCTTTCTTTATTTGGTGTTTAACGTCGTTTTCAAACGTTCAAGGTTATATCGCGACAGGGAATGGGGGGGAAATGGGATAGAGCCACTTAATTGTTAATTGTTTCTTGTTCACAAAACCCAACGTCATTTGACACATGGATCTCAGCTGATAGTCTTAGACAGTATTCAGAGTAGTTATGGCTGAGGACGCCTTGTCTGCTGAAGATACAACTGTTGCTACTAACGTATTAGAAGAGACAACTACTGATACCAAGAGATTCTCTTGCTTGTGGTGTGTTTTTGGTTATCGCGCCCCTCGTAGTGAGATTGTATTTTTGTAAAACATTTTTTTTGTTTTTTTTTTGTTTTTTTTTTTGATCAGATTTTTCTAATTTATATTGTAGTAGGTGTGTCTCTGTTTAATTTGACAAACTGGTGGGAATGTCCGGTCCACTGTTTGAACAAGGTTTTTGTGGGTTTTTGCAAAGAATGAGGCAAGGGTCCTTTGTGCAAAGCAAGACAGCGAAAGAGACACAGACCGTCAGTATAAGGAAAATGATGATGCTCGTCTTTTTGTAACTTGTGCAAGAACTGTGTGTTTGTGATGTAGTTAGGTAGACTACCACAGACTCATCCGATAGGAAAGTCAGACAAAGGCGTGACATAGAAACTGGAAGACATGATGGTGTGAACAGAATACCGAGAGTTTGGGCGTTCGAGTCTAACTTGTTCTAGAA
Organism: Littorina saxatilis; assembly: GCF_037325665.1. Classification (NCBI taxonomy): domain Eukaryota; kingdom Metazoa; phylum Mollusca; class Gastropoda; order Littorinimorpha; family Littorinidae; genus Littorina; species Littorina saxatilis. The sequence goes on along the minus strand of NC_090256.1, from coordinate 54,851,409 downwards.
TGTCATGGTCACTGATTTCACCGAGAAAAGAAAGAAAGTCCTGGTTTGAGTTGATCAGGCGTGGTCGTTGAAAAACAGAGTGGTTATTGACTGATGCATGAAAGAAAGACAAGTCACTCATGGAACAGATCAGGGGGAAATCAGAACAAGGATTCCTCTTAAAAGAGAAAATGTGGCGCTTTTTTACACACACTAATCGTGTAAGATTTGTAGAAGAATTACAACACCTGGTACACGCGTATAACCATTCGTTTCACAGAAGTATAAAACCAACACCTGTTAAAGTTTGCCTCGCTAACAAAGAAACAGTTTGGTAAGTTTTGTACGGACAACCCCCCCTAAGAAAAACACCCAAAGGTAGGCTACAGGTTGATGATCGTGTGAGACTAAGTAAAACACGGCGACTCTTTAAAAAAGGTTATTTACCTGCGTGAACAGAAGAATTATTTACAGTTAGCAGTGTGTTGAAAACAACTCCAGTGACCGATAAGCTGAAAGACGCTAACGCAAAATAACTACAAGGTAGTTTTTTTTACAAAGAAGAACTACAAAACGTAGGAGAGAAAGAAATGTATCGTATTGACAAAGTTTTAATGTGATGAGCCACGGATTAACCCTGCTTACCTAACGGTGGTTACACACGCCTCTTTGTTTGTCAGAAAAGCAAAACTAAATCCAGCTGTAAGTCTTGTTCACGTAGTAGGACTAGTAGAGAGCGCTGCGTTTAACGGTAGCTACACAAAAAAAAAAAATTCAACTTTTAAAACCCACAACTTGAATTTTCTCTGCCTCTGTGTTGATGAAAAACAAGCCCCTGCAAAACCACTAACACCAGACTTTTGAAAACAGACAGTATGTGGGAAGTTTCTTTAGTTTGACCGCAGGAACAGGAGTGGGTGTTGGTGACGCCGGTAACAGAATTGTCTATGAATACTACTGTGGGAGTTTGCGTCTGGAACTAAAAGTTTAGTGCACCCCTGGTAGAGCCTGTTCACGTTATTGTGTATGCAGAAATGGCCTCGTTGCTAGAAAATGATCGGAGTAGGCAGGTTATCACTGATTTTACATCATGAATGGACTAGAGATCTCTCGCCTACTGTTAAGACACCCCAACTTCCTTCTGAGATAAATTTACTTCACCCCTCGTCTTACGTCATAAACACAGACCCAGCACATAAGGTTGGGTCTCATTGGGTTGGTGTGTATTATGATGGTCAGGGGAATATTGAATATTTTGATAGTTTTGGTTTTAAACCGAATCACAAAGACATTGAAGGTGTTTGTTTTTTATGCGTCATTGGTTTGTGTTCTAAAACCAACGAACAGGTATTACAGGGGATGTTAAGTTCTACTTGTGGTTTGTTTGCAATGTATTTCATCATCAAAAAGAGTCAAGGTACAAGGCTCCGTGACATAATTTCTATTTTTTAACCCCCCAAAACCCTGTTGTAAATGACCGTAAGTTCATAGCACTTTTTTAGAGATGCGTTAACGCAACAAGTCTAAAGCTGTTGTTGTAAAAAATAGTAACTGATGTCATAGTGTAAGGAGGTTATATATAAAGATGGTGTTGGCTAATTTTTTTTTACTAAATTCCCTGATCGAGCCACAAGACAACACCGCCTACTCTACACTACAGTCTACAAAGACAGTCTCCTAGAGGTAAAAGTTGTTTAACACTTTTGTTGTTGTTGTTGCTGAGAACGACAAAAGAGATGTTTGACGAGAAAGAGCCTCTGTTTAGCTCACCGCTACCCGAACCTGATATGTTTCCTTGGTTTTCACCAAGGAAACAGAAAGAACAGACGCGTGCGACCAAGTCAAAGAGGGGTGGTCTTGGCCAGTAAAGAATTTACTCGCCTGATCAAAGTCCGAGAAAGACTGTTGAAGCGACTTAAAACACAAACAGAAGTTGTAGCTATAGAAGTTAAAAAAAAAAACACCAGACGTGTCAGAAGAGTCCAGAACAAAAAGAAGAAACACCAGCAGACGAACTACCTCACACACCTGTCAAATACTCGGAGAGCAGCAATCTGTTTGAAAACTGCTACCAGGAACCGGCTGGTGTGTCTACCTTCAACGACCTCGGTTACTATAACCCAACATTGTTAAATACGAAAGTCGCCCCACGTCAAGTTATGGGAGCGCCCCTTAAAAAGAGAAAATGTGTCGCTTTTTTACACACACTAATCGTGTAAGATATGTAGAAGAATTACAACACCTGGTACACGCGTATAACCATTCGTTTCACAGAAGTATAAAACAGCACCTGTTAAAGTTTGCCTCGCTAATAAAGAAACAGTTTGGTAAGTTTTGTACGGACAACCCCAAAAGAAAACACCCAAAGGTAGGCTACAGGTTGGTGATCGTGTGAGACTAAGTAAAACACGGTGACTCTTTAAAAAAGGTTATTTACCTGCGTGGTCAGAAGAATTATTTACAGTTAGCAGTGAGTTGAAAACAACTCCAGTGACCAATAAGCTGAAAGACGCTCACGCAGAAGAACTACTAGGTAGTTTTTTTGGGTTTTTTACAAAGAAGAACTACAAAAAGTAGGAGAGAAAGAAATGTATTGTATTGACAAAGCTTTAATGTGATGACCCACGGATTAACCCTGCTTACCTAACGGTGGTTACACACGCCTCTTTGTTTGTCAGAAAAGCAAAACTAAATCCAGCTGTAAGTCTTGTTCACGCAAAAGACCTGGAGAGCAATCAAGTTATGGGAGCGCCCCTTAAAAAGAGAAAATGTGTCGCTTTTTTACACACACTAATCGTGTAAGATATGTAGAAGAATTACAACACCTGGTACACGCGTATAACCATTCGTTTCACAGAAGTATAAAACAGCACCTGTTAAAGTTTGCCTCGCTAATAAAGAAACAGTTTGGTAAGTTTTGTACGGACAACCCCAAAAGAAAACACCCAAAGGTAGGCTACAGGTTGGTGATCGTGTGAGACTAAGTAAAACACGACGACTCTTTAAAAAAGGTTATTTACCTGCGTGGTCAGAAGAATTATTTACAGTTAGCAGTGAGTTGAAAACAACTCCAGTGACCGATAAGCTGAAAGACGCTCACGCAGAAGAACTACAAGGTAGTTTTTTTTTTACAAAGAAGAACTACAAAAAGTAGGAGAGAAAGAAATGTATTGTATTGACAAAGTTTTAATGTGATGACCCACGGACTAAACCCTGCTTACCTAACGGTGATTACACACACCTCTTTGTTTGTCAGAAAATCAAAACTAAATCCAGCTGTAAGTCTTGCTCACACAAAAACCCTAGAGAGCTCCACAGCCAAATACCCTCTAAAAAGAGTAGTTATGAAATCTTACGGGATCCCGCGTGGAAACCTTAGTGCTGTTTTAGACAACTTGTTTCTCAGGTAGCTACCAAGACGCGTTGTAGTAGGACTGGGAGAAAGCGCTGCGTTTAACGGTAGCTACACCAAAAAGCCATTCAACTTTTAAAACCCACAACTTGAATTTTCTCTGCCTCTATGTTGATGGAAAACAAGTCCCTGCAAAACCACTAACACCAGACTTTGAAAACAGACAGTATGTGGGAAGCTTCTTTAGTTTGACCACAGGAACAGGGGTGGGTGTTGGTGACGTCGGTAACAGAATTGTCTATGAAGACTACCCCGGAGGCTATACGCTGTATGTATTTGACCTGTCACCGTCAATGTTGGGTGGAGATCAGATTGAGCTGATGCGCTGTGGGAGTTTGCGTCTGGAACTAAAGTTTAGTGCACCCCTGACAGAGCCTGTTCACGTTATTGTGTATGCAGAAATGGACTCGTTGCTAGAAATTGATCGGAGTAGGCAGGTTATCACTGATTTTACATCATGAATGGTCTAGAGATCTCTCGCCTACTGTTAAGACACCCCTTGGCAAGACGGCCGTTTATGGGTGTTTACACCAGAGACCAACTTCCTTCTGAGATAAATTTACTTCACCCCTCGTCTTACGTCATAAACACAGACCCAGCACATAAGGTTGGGTCTCATTGGGTTGGTGTGTATTATGATGGTCAGGGGAATATTGAATATTTTGATAGTTTTGGTTTTAAACCGAATCACAAAGACATTGAAGGTGTTTTTTTATTTGTTTTTTTATGCGTCATTGGTTTGTGTTCTAAAACCAACGAACAGGTATTACAGGGGATGTTAAGTTCTACTTGTGGTTTGTTTGCAATGTATTTCATCATCAAAAAGAGTCAAGGTACAAGACTCCGTGACATCATTTCTATTTTTAACCCCCAAAACCCCGGTGTAAATGACCGTAAGCTCATAGCACTTTTTTCAAAGATGCGTTAACGCAACAAGTCTAAAGCTGTTGTTGTAAAAAATAGTAACTGATGTCATAGTGTAAGGAGGTTATGTATAAAGATGGTGTTGTCTATTTTTTTTATTTTTTTTTTACAAAATCCCCTGAGCGAGCCACAAGACAACACCACCTACTCTACACTACAGTCTACAAAGACAGTCTCCTAGAAGTAAAAGTTGTTTAACACTTTTGTTGTTGTTGTTGTTGAGAACGACAAAAGAGATGTTTGACGAGGAAGAGCCTCTGTTTAGCTCACCGCTACCCGAACCTGATATGTTTCCTTTGGGACGAACCATTTTCGCGAGTGTCAGAACGTGGTGAAAACTTGTGAAAATCCACATCAGACATTACACCACCCAAGGAAACAGAAAAAACAGACGCGTGCGACCAAGTCAAAGAGGGGTGGTCTTGGCCAGTAAAGAATTTACTCGCCTGATCAAAAGTCCGAGAAAGGCTGTTGAAGCGACTTAAAACACAAACAGAAGTTGTAGCTAGAGAAGTTAAAAAAAAACACCAGACGTGTCAGAAGAGCCCAGAACAAAAAGAAGAAACACCAGCAGACGAACTACCTCACACACCTGTCAAATACTCGGAGAGCAGCAATCTGTTTGAAAACTGCTACCAGGAACCGGCTGGTATGTCTACCTTCAACGACCTCGGTTACTATAACCCAACATTGTTAAAATACGAAAGTCGCCCCACGTCAAGTTATTGGAGCGCACCTTAAAAGAGAAAATGTGGCGCTTTTTTACACACACTAATCGTGTAAGATATGTAGAAGAATTACAACACCTGGTACACGCGTATAACGCGTACACATTCGTTTCACAGAAGTATAAAACAGCACCTGTTAAAGTTTGCCTCGCTAACAAAGAAACAGTTTGGTAAGTTTTGTACGGACAACCCCAAAAGAAAACACCCAAAGGTAGGCTACAGGTTGGTGATCGTGTGAGACTAAGTAAAACACGGTGACTCTTTAAAAAAGGTTATTTACCTGCGTGAACAGAAGAATTATTTACAGTTAGCAGTGTGTTGAAAACAATTCCAGTGACCTATAAGCTGAAAGACGCTCACGCAGAAGAACTACAAGGTAGTTTTTACAAAGAAGAACTACAAAAAGTAGGAGAGAAAAAAAATGTATCGTATTGACAAAGTACTAAAAGAACGACTTGGTAAGGGAGGAAAAAAAAGAGTCTTTAGTGCCTTGATTTGGGTATCCAACGTCATTTGACACATGGCTCTCAGCTGATAGCCTTAGACAGTATTCAGAGTAGTTATGTGTGAGGCTGTCTTGTCTGCTGAAGCTACGACTGTTGATACTAACGTCTTAGAAGAGCCAACAACTGATACCAAGAGCTTCTGTGTGTGTGTGTGTGTGTGTGTGTGTGTGTGTGTGTGTGTGTGTGTGTGTGTGTGTGTGTGTGTGTGTGTGTGTGTGTGTGTGTTTGCACTTACATTTTTTTTTTCACCACACATATAACCCTACCTCTTACATAGCCTATCAACAACGAAGAAAAAAAAATAAATAAAAAATAAAACAGTCATTATAACAACAACAACACCAACACTAGTCAGTGGGTTAGTTACGAAGGTTCGCTGTTTTATCTAGATGCCGTACACTGCTGTCTAGTGCAATTAAATGGGTTTCTCTGCGGTTGGTGGAGCCCTCTCTCTTTTATGGCGCTAATAACTATCAGAGGTGTCAGGATAAGGCGATAAAAATGGTACCCCTACTCTTTGCGGAGCCCCCTCGCCGATAAAACCACCAGAGGTGGCCAGCAGTTAGAGAAGTTTAATAGGAGGTGGTTTGCCTACCCCGAGGGTTGATTAGGGTTTAATGCTTAGATTAGTGCTAGACAAATGATGTGGGGTGGGTGGAGGAGTTAGCTCGACTGGTGAGGCGGGAGAGATGAGAGCTGATGTACAAAAATATAAAAAAAGCTTTAACAACTAGACTCAGATAGCTACCTGTTGGTTTTATGTAGGTGTTATAAACACCGCAGGTACATTTACAACAACAAATGGTGTTTAACGTCGTTTTCAACCACGAAGGTTATATCGCGACGAAGGTACATTTACACGGAACACGAACTGTACCACAGGCAGTCATACAGAATGTTAGGTTAGAGGCTGCTCACGCCTGAGTATCGCACCACGGCGACGCAAATCTTTTAAATTGCAAACTGACAAGGGAACAGCGTTTTTGAACGCCCCTTTTTAGCGTTTTAAAAAAATACAATCTCACTACAAGGGGCGCGATGACATCAACACACAAAAAAAGTATAACCATTCGTTTCACAGAAGTATAAAATCAGCACCTGTTAAAGTTTGCCTCGCTAACGGGCGAAGTTACAGTTTGGTTAGTTTTGTATGGACAACCCCCAAAGAAAAAAACCCAAAGGTAGGCTACAGGTTGGTGATCGTGTAAGACTAAGTAAAACACGACGACTCTTTAAAAAAGGTTATTTACCTGCGTGGCCAGAAAAAATATTTTCAGTTAGCAGTGTGTTGAAATCAACTCCAGTGACCTATAAACTGAAAGACGATCACGCAGAAGAATTACAATCAATCAATCAATCAATGAGGCTTATATCGCGCATATTCCGTGGGTACAGTTCTAGGCGCTTTGCAGTGATGCCGCGTGAGATGAAATTTTATACGGCCAGTAGATTGCAGCCATTTCGGCGCGTATTTACCTTTCGCGGCCTATTATTCCAAGTCACACGGGTATAAGTAGACAATTATTAACTGTGCCTAAGTAATTTTGCCAGGAAAGAACCTTTTGTCAATCGTGGGATCTTTAACGTGCACACCCAATGTAGTGTACACGGGGGGGGGGGGGGAGGGTTCGGACACCGAAGAGAGTCTGCACACAAAGTTGACTCTGAAATAAATTTCCGCCGAACCTGGGATCGAACTCACGCTGACAGCGGCCAACTGAATACAAATCCAGCGCGCTACCAACTGAGCTATATCCCCGCCCAAAGAAGAATTACAAAAAGTAGGAGAGAAAAAAATGTATTGTATTGACAAAGTACTAAAAGAATTACTTGGTAAGGGGGAAAAAGAGTATTTAGTGTATTGGTTTGGGTACCCAACGTCATTTAACATATGGATCTCATCTGATAGCCTTGGACAGCATTCAGAGTAGTTATGGCTGAGGACGCCTTGTCTGCTGAAGATACCACTGTTGATACTAACGTCTTAGAAGAGACAACTACTGATACTAAGAGATTCTCTCGATTGTGGCGTGTTTTTGGTTATCACAACCCTCGTAGTGAACTTGTATTTTTGGGTCAGATTTTTGTTATTTATATTGTAGTAGGTGTGTCTCTGTTTAATTTGATGGCCCACGGACTAAACCCTGCTTACCTAACGGTGATTACACACATCTCTTTGTTTGTCAGAAAAGCAAAACTAAATCCAGCTGTAAGGCTTGCTCACGTAAAAACCCTGGAGAGGTCCACAGCCAAATACCAACTAAAAAGAGTAGTTATAAAATCTTACGGGATCCCGCGTGGAAACCTCAGTGCTGTTTTAGACAATTTGTTTCTCAGTCAGCTACCAACACGCGTTGTAGTAGGACTAGTAGAGCTCGCTGCATTTAACGATAGCTACACCAAAAATCCATTCAACTTTAAAACTCACAACTTGAATTTCCTCTGTCTCTATGTTACTGGAAAACAAGTCTCTGCAAAACCACTAACACCAGACTTTGAAAACAGACAGTATGTGGGAAGTTTCTTTAGTTTGACCACAGGAACAGGGGTGGGTGTTAGTGACGCTGGTAACGGAATTGCCTATGAAGACTATCCCGGAGGTTATACGCTGTATGTATTCGACTTGTCACCGTCAATGTTGGATGGAGATCAGCTTGAGTTGGTGCGCTGTGGGGGTTTGTTTCTGGAACTAAAGTTTAGTGCACCCCTGGCAGAGTCTGTTCACGTTATTGTGTATGCAGAAATGGACTCGTTGCTAGAAATTGATCGGAGTAGACAGGTTATCACTGATTTTACATCATGAATGGACTAGAGCTCTCTCGCCTACTGTTAAGCCACCCGTGGCAAGACGGTCGATTGTGGATGTTTACGCCAGAGACCAACTTCCTTCTGAGATAAATTTACTTCAACCCTCGTCTTACGTCATAAACACATACCCAGCGCATAAGGTTGGATCTCATTGGGTTGGTGTGTATTATGATGGTCAGGGGAATATTGAATATTTTGCTAGTTTTGGTTTAAAACCGAATCACAAAGACATTGAAGGTGTTTTTTTTTTTAATGTTTTTTTATGCGTTATTGGTTTGTGTTCTAAAACCAACGAACAGGTATTACAGGGGATGTTAAGTTCTACTTGTGGTTTGTTTGCAATGTATTTCATCATCAAAAAGAGTCAAGGTACAAGGCTCCGTGACATCATTTCTATTTTTAACCCCCAAAACCCTGTTGTAAATGACCGTAAGTTCATAGCACTTTTTTAGAGCTGCGTTAACGCAACAAGTCTAAAGCTGTTGTTGTAAAAAATAGTAACTGATGTCATAGGTTAAGGAGGTTATGTATAAAGATGGTGTTGCCTAATTTTTTTTTTACTAAATCCCTTGATCGAATCACAAGACAACACCATCTACTCTACACTACAGTCTACAAAGACAGTCTCCTAGAGGTAAAAGTTGTTTAACACTTTTGTTGTTGTTGTTGCTGAGAACGACAAAAGAGATGTTTGACGAGAAAGAGCCTCTGTTTAGCTCACCGCTACCCGAACCTGATATGTTTCCTTTGGGTCGAAACATTTTTGCGAGTGGCAGAACTTAGCGAAAACTTGTGAAAATTCACATCAGACACTACATCACCCAAGGAAACAGAAAAAAAAACAGACGCGTGCGACCAAGTCAAAGAGGGGTGGCCTTGAACAGTGAAGAATTTACTCACCTGAGCAAAGTCCGAGAAAGGCTGTTGAAGCGACTTAAAACACAAACAGAAGTTGTAGCTAGAGAAGTTAAAAAACACCAGACGTGTCAGAAGAGTCCAGAACAAAAAGAAGAAACACCAACAGACGAACTACCTCACACACCTGTCAAACACTCGGAGAGCAGCCATCTGTTTGAAAACTGCTACCAGGAACCGGTTGGTATGTCTACCTTCAACGACCTCGGTAACTATAACCCAACATTGTAAAATACAAAAGTCACCCCACATCAAGTTATGGGAGTCCTTAAGGCAAACAACCAAACTAGGACCTGGCTTTTAAAAAAACACATCTAAAGTAGACAAGTGTAAAACAACAAGACGGTGTTGAATACCAAAAAAATTATCATTGACAATCATGTTTTGGCTTTTTGTTTTAATGTATGTGTATGCAAAATGTTAATTTTTTTGGTTTTTAATACTCAAAAGACTGTTGTCACTTTTTATAATAAAATGATCATATTGAAAAGTTAATAACTATGTGTCTGTATAATTCTTGAAGGCTACCGTGAGCAGTTTTGTTACTCTTTACGCCTGACTTTTTAGTACCTTCTTGTTTGGAAGTACTTGTGTAAACGTGCGCATATGTGTGTGTGTGTGTGTGATCGGAGGTGTGTGTGTGTGTGTGTGTGTGTGTGTGTGTGTGTGTGTGTGTGTGTGTTTGCACTTACATTTTATTCCCACCACACATATAACCCTACCTCTTACATAGTCTATCAACAACAAAATAACAAAAACAAAATAACACCTATGTGGCTATGACATACCCTATCAAAACCTTGTGCGTGAACCCCACTGCCGGCAATCAAACACAGAGGGAGGGTCAATTACTGTCAATAGAAAGGAGGCGGCTCAGTAACCCAGCCGCGTTAAGCACCAATAAAAAAAGGCCGGGGGGGCAGTAATCCTGTCATTACCCCAGCTGGAGTGGTCATTAGTACCGAGCACCCTGTCTGTACAGGCACATGAAATCACATGACAAAATATAAAACGCAATAAACCGTTTAAACGCAATCCCTCTTTATCACTACTTAAACACAGGCACCTTAACCTATAACCTTCTATCAAAATACGGCTGCGCGGCTGCGCGGCTGCGCAGCTGCGCAAATAAACAAGGCCTGAGGCATACCTCTTCCTTACTACTTACACAGGGTGGTCCACACTAACAACTATACACAGGGTGGTCCACACTAACAACTATACACAGGGTGGTCCACACTAACAACTATACACAGGGTGGTCCACACTAACAACTATACACAGGGTGGTCCACACTAACAACTGTACACAGGGTGGTCCACACTAACAACTATACACAGGGTGGTCCACACTAACAACTATACACAGGGTGGTCCACACTAACAACTATACACAGGGTGGTCCACACTAACAACTATACACAGGGTGGTCCACACTAACAACTATACACAGGGTGGTCCACACTAACAGTTTTTATTTCACGTTCATATTCTCACTTTAGTTTCATCGACGGTATTGACGGGGCCGGCTATTGTTTATATTTTGGAACTATAAGACAATGCAAACTTAGGGTTAGTGTTTTGGAACACCGACAGTGCGGACTTGTGGAAGATTTTGTTTGTTAAACTATGCTTATATTGCGATGTTGGCACGGTGTGCTTGCTCGGCTGTTGCTCGCAATACTCATTCTTTACAGTCACTTTGGGGTGGTGACAAGTTTTTATTCGGTAGCTCAAAAGAAGAAACAAACACATGTCTCAGGTCAGTGGAATGGTTTATCACGGCTATAGTAGGTGTTCATGTTCTCTCACCATTACTCTGTATGAACCAAACATAGCTGTGTTACCTATGCGAGGTATGTCGGTGTGTTTTAAATATGGAGAAGCCATGTTTTCTGCTCAGTGTACACACTGACTCAGATCGTCAGTGTTTCGCTTTCTCTCACCCCCCCTCCCCCCCCCCCCCCCCCCCCCCCCCGTCTTCACACACACACCCAACCTCCTCCAAACATCTCTCTCTCTCTCTCTCTCTCTCTCTCTCTCTCTCTCTCTCTCTCTCTCTCTCTCTCTCTCTCTCTCTCTCTCTCTCTCTCTCTCTCTCTCTCTCTCTCTTTCTTAACAAATACTACAAAATGACACACACAACCAAAATCTCAGGGACAGCGCGTTATGACTCGAACCTGTCCCGTCCCAGAGCTCATAGCGAGTCTCTATGAGCGCGTCGTCAAGACATCACGTGACTGGTTGAAGGGGCGTGGCCAGAGTGTGCTGGCTGTGTGTCACTGTGTCTATTTATCACAGCGTGTTGTGTGAATGTCAGTTAAAAGTCTGGGTTTCTCAGGGCGTCGTCACTGTTGACTTGTGCACACATACAGTCCAGAACATTCCTTACTGACGGTCTTCACTTGAGGCCAAAGTCGACACAGTCTTTTTGTCAAACACTCAGCTCCGAAGCTTCCGCCAACTTTACTTGAGGCTTCAGGTTACTCACTTCTACACTGAGATTGTTTTTGACTCTGTGTTCTTCTGCATGAAATGACTTGCTGTTCTTCTGCCTGATATAACTTGCTGTTCTTCTGCCTGATTGGACTTGCTGTTCTTCTGCCTGATTTGACTTGCTGTTCTTCTGCCTGATTTGACTTGGTGTTCTTCTGCCTGATTGGACTTGCTGTTCTTCTGCCTGATTTGACTTGCTGTTCTTCTGCCTGATTTGATTCAATGTTCTGCTGCATGATTTGACTTGGTGTTCTTCTGCATGACAAAACTTGGTGGAATTGCCAAACCAGTGCCTACCCAGCACATTCAGAAGCCAGAGAGTAATACCCAGCACATTCAGAAGCCAGAGAGTAATACCCAGCACATTCAGAAGCCAGAGAGTAATACGATATTCTACACGTCCCTGCATAACTGTGAACACTGACTGAAAGAAAGCTATTGTAACCAAGGCAACATTGAACACTGACTGAAAGAAAGCTATTGTAACCAAGGCAACATTGAACGCTGACTGAAAGAAAGCTATTGTAACCAAGGCAACATTGAACACTGACTGAAAGAAAGCTATTGTAACCAAGGCAACATTGAACGCTGACTGAAAGAAAGCTATTGTAACCAAGGCAACATTGAACGCTGACTGAAAGAAAGCTATTGTAACCAAGGCAACATTGAACACTGACTGAAAGAAAGCTATTGTAACCAAGGCAACATTGAACACTGACTGAAAGAAAGCTATTGTAACCAAGGCAACATTGAACGCTGAATCGTTCTCGTAGGACCACCTGGTTCTTTTGACAAGAAATATCAACAACCAGCCAACAAACCAACCAACCTGAACATCTGATCGTTTACTCACAGGTAAGATTGTATGTGTGTATGTGTTGGTTATATCCTTGATACACTGGCTGCATAGTTTAACGTCTGCTTAAATTAACATGGTTTATTTATCAAATCAACTCGACTGCTAGCGTTACAAAAATCTAGACTGAAAATACAACAACAAGAAAGGTCATCTATTTTAACGTGGGTGTTTTTTTAATTACATATTGATCAATAATTGAAGATCACAGGTATAGGTATAGGTAGAAAGATAGAGAGATAGAGAGAGAGAGAGAGAGAGAGAGAGACAGAGACAGAGAGATAGAGAGACAGAGAGAGATAGAGATAGAGATAGAGAGACAGAGAGAGACTGAGAGACAGAGACAGAGAGAGAGATAGAGAGAGATAGAAAGAGAGAGATAGAAAGAGAGAGAGATAGAGAGAGAGAGACAGACAGAGAGAGAGACAGAGAGAGATAGAAAGAGAGAGAGATAGAGAGATAGAGATAGAGAGAGGGAGATAGAAAGAGAGAGAGATATAAAGAGAGAGAGAGATAGAGAGAGAGAGAGAGAGAGACAGAAAGAGAGATAGAGATAGAGACAGACAGACAGAGAGATAGAGACAGACAGAGAGAGAGAGAGAGAGATACAGAGATACAGAGAGACAGAGAAGGAGAGAGAGAAAAAAGAAAATAGGGAATGAGAAAGAGCGAGAAATTAGTTAGCGGTCTTGACATCGAGCGTTAAACAAGAGAATGTCATAAGCATGTCAAGACCGGCCCTCCCTTAAAGAGACAGCTCGAGTTTCAACCCAACATGTTCAATGCGTGGTTTGCGCTGGGTGAGTATCATGTTATCAGCATTTTGAAGGGAAACCATAGAAACAGTATACGATGTTAGTCTGTCAACATCGCACTGTTCCTTGCAATAATCTGATCCTTGTTAGTCTGTCAACATCGCACTGTTCCTTGCAATAATCTGATCCTTGTTAGTCTGTCAACATCGCACTCTTCCTTGCAATAATCTGATCCTTGTTAGTCTGTCAACATCGCACTGTTCCTTGCAATAATCTGATCCTTGTTAGTCTGTCAACATCGCACTGTTCCTTGTTAAAGTGATTTATCAACATTTGCCATCCTTGAGGACACTTGTGACGCTGTGTTCTCGGTAACTCTTTAGAACACCAGTGCTATCATTGGGAAATACTCATCCTTAAGACGTACTGTTCAATCGTATTACCCTTGTTTGCATTCTAACTAGCAGTGAGGTAACGGTACTGCAATAACAGGAACATTTTTTATACAACTACCGAGAATGTTTTTTAAATCTGTCGAAGGGCATAAAGTCACCGTTGGTCAACACGTGTGTTGTGCTTATGCTATCTTCCCAGCGAACACCGTATGTTGATTAATATGAAGCAACTGCTGTGTCACTGAATACCCCTACATATGTCTTGACATGCGGTAGTGTCAAGTTTACCGTAGTGTCAAGTTTACCGTAGTGTCAAGTTTACCGTAGTGTCAAGTTTATCGTAGTGTCAAGTTTACCGTAGTGTCAAGTTTACTGTAGTGTCCAGTTTACCGTAGTGTCAAGTTTACCGTAGTGTCAAGTTTACCGTAGTGTCAAGTTTACCGTAGTGTCAAGTTTACCGTAGTGTCAAGTTTACCGTAGTGTCAAGTTTACCGTAGTGTCAAGTTTACCGTAGTGTCAAGTTTACCGTAGTGTCAAGTTTACCGTAGTGTCAAGTTTACCGTAGAGTCGAGTTTATTTCTATCCCCTGAGCTGCAACTTTTAGCTCGCCTTTGCTTCATTCAGTATATTCGATAATTTTTATCCCAAAACAACCCATCAACAACCAATGATGCATTCATGGAAGCAATTCACATATTGTTAAACATAAGTTCACGACAATATTTTCAAAACAACCAACAGAGGTAGAACATGTTCCGGCGTGTCTAGAGAAACCGCGAGAAAAATCCCAAGACGGGTGTACAGGGAGAGATCTAGTGATCCCGTACGACATCCTGCTGTGTGTCGCTTTCACATTCCACCTGGCACTTTATTCACATCCCACCTGGCACTTTATTCACATCCCACCTGGCACTTTATTCACATTCCACCTGGCACTTTATTCACATCCCCCCTGGCACTTTATTCAATGTTGAGTGAAAGCAGACAGTGTCTGTGATTTAACTGGTTTACTCTTCACCAAAGCGGGAGGTGTTGAGGCTATTTGGAGCGGTATCACTACAAAAGGCGCTGCATTTCAGCAATCACGCCGTGGATTCTTTTCAAACTGTTCAGAATGTTACGCCTACTTTCCGGACGTTCTTCAAATAAAATGTCTGATAGTTAAAGGTATTTGTTCAGATGATTATGCAAAGTTTTCAAACCCGTCTCAGAGTTGCGGGTCTTCACAACATGCTGCGGTACCCCAGCAATAATTATATACAAAACTAAATGTCGAGTGTGTTTGCAGTTCTTGCAAATTCAAACCAGTTGCTACAAGAAAATAAAATTTTAGCGCTGTTGGTATCAATCATTTTTTCTTTTTCTTTTTTTATCTCAGTTCACATGCGAAATCAAGAAGTTTTTGAACGCAATCCTATGACGGGTGTAACACGTTTTCCAGAAAATCGCATAACATTTCAATTGATACCTCTAACAATCCGAAATGTTACTCAAAGTACATCAATTATGAAGGCATCATATCCTGAAAGTTTCAAGGAATTGCACCGGGTCGTTGCTGAAATACAGCACTGTATGTAACAATACCCGTCACAATTGCCGCAAAACGTCCCGTAGAAGGGGCCATTCGTGTGTAGCGCTGGAGGTTGCCACCCCCCCCCCCTCTCTCTCTCTCTCTCTCTCTGGCCCGTCCCAGAGCTCAGAGCGAGTCTCTAAGAGCCGTCGCCAAAAACATAACAAGAAAAATGTTCATTCAAAATGAACAGCGTCGATGCAATGTCCACCAAAGATTTATTTTGGGAAGTGTTAAAGGTTAGGGTCAAAAGTTAATGAATTGCATGTTGTGCTGGATATATAAATTGTTTATTTCAGTCAATGCTTGATTCATAAGTACATTTTTCAGCATGGTGCATCTACAGGAGGGTGCTCCAACAATGATGCATAGTGCCAACATTTAGCGCAAACTTTTCACAACAGTGCATTATTACCACAAAGCGCATACAGCGATTATATAGTAGCAAGTTGCACTAAACATTTGAACAAAATGCATTTTGTTCAAATGTTAACAGCACAGCACCAAGTTTTGCATAAGTGCACAACAACACTGACCATTTCACAAAAGTGCATTACAGCTGTGACAATTTTACAAAAGTGCATTGACCATTTCAGGCAGATGGCTAACATGCAGATTTCGCTTTTGTCTGTCTTTCTTTGAAAAGTAGGCATGTTCAAGATCGATGAAGTCATGAGCAATTGGGTTAGATGACAGAAAAGATTCAAAAACGTCAGATTCAGTTAGATGACAGAAAAGATTCAAAAACGTCAGATTCAGTGTTTTGGGCACTGTTGAACAGGAACATTCTCTCATGTTCAACAAATGTGGGTTCAATTCAAAAGCAACATTGTCACAGATAGGCTAGTGTTACATTTCTGTAAAGTTTCAAAAACATCTTCCATGTTTTGGTTACTGTTGAACAGAGGCATATTTTCCTGTTCAAAAAAGTCTGACACAAATTGTCGTAGTTGTGGGTTAAGGTTCGATCTATACTGTCCTTCAAACGAGTCGTAGAACCGTCATTGTCACAGATAGTGTTACATTTCTGTTTTACATTCAAACGAGTCGTAGAAGTAGTAGTACATTTGCGTTTGGTTGTTTTTTCTTTTAGATTCCTGTCACTCATACTAGCAGTATTGATTGAGGTACATAAATCTGTTGATGTACAGGGATGACTTGTTTGTAATGAATCCTTGTTTCCTCCACATTGAGTTTGCATTGCAGTTGGACAGAAATGAACAGGTGTTAATTTATAAACACATTGATAATGGCTTTTGAGAAAATCAATCAATTCTGCAAAGGAATTAACTTGATGACATCAAAACTGCAGCGCCATTTGAAGAATGGTTACCATTTCTGTTTCTTTGATGGGAATCAAACAAATAAAAACATTGACTATCCAAGTTACCATGAATGGCAATAGTTGACTCCTGAAAAGTAGCAAGGATATAATTTGAGACGATAAACGCCTGATGCAATCCCTCCTCAAGGTCAGTCAACTCAAAACCTTCATCATTCGCAACATCAGTAGGCAACACAGCGGGATTCGTATGTCCAGAAATCATGTCGAAAAAATATTACATTTCAAAAGCATGTCCAACCACAGTTGTTGGCAAGTGTTCGTGTCCGAAGTAGCCTTCAGTGTGTGTTAATGTATTCATGTGACAGAGAACGTGACCTCATTGTTCAATCCTCTCTCTCTCTCTTCTTTCTCATTCGAACGCACACACGCAAGAACGTAGCCTACGCACGCATGCACGCGCACGCTCACACACACACACACACACACACACACCCCGCTGACGCACACGGCAAACCACGCACACACACACTGACTGTCGGCAAGCATCTCTTTTTGTTTTCTTTACCTTTGTTTATTGTGTTTTCGATATTTGTGTTTATTTTTTGCTTGACTTATCTGTTTTATTTTAATGTTTGCTATCCACATCGTGTGATAAATGTTTCTTCTCAGTCTCCGAGTCAGTTTAGTTTCTGCACGCCGCTTTGGTACTCCTTGTTTTTCTTTCTGGTGTTTTGTGCGCGACTGATTTGCGGATTTATTTGTATTCCTTTCATATGCAGTTGAAGTGTTGTGGGTGACGTGTTATTGTCTGTATATGCTATGTTGCGTCTGTGTATGCCTACAAGAATTTTGGGTGTAATGTGCCTGTGGTCTGCTCGCAGTCGAGCACAGAAAACATGGCGGCGCCCTGCAGGCAAATTCGTGGAAAGTCTTCCCGACCGCAGATACCAGCGTCGTCCGCGACGCTGGAATGATCGACTGACTGGAGGGGCGTGGCCGGTCTGTTGCTGTGTCACTGTGTCAATGTCCTGTGCTGTCAGTTTCAGTTTGCTATTCTCAGGGCGTCGTCACTGACGACCGTTGCATGAATACAGTTCACAACGTTCCTTGCAGACTTTCTACCCCACCTATGTTGACCAAGTTTTTTTTTAGCCGAGACCAGCTGCGCTGCAGCAGGTACCTCAGAATTGTATATTTAGTAACTGTGTGGCAACTGAGTTCGATTCAACTGAGTGATTCCGGCATCCATTTTGTTTTACACAAACTCATGATGACGTCTGACATAGTTTGCTAGTGACGTGTCTTTTTGTGCATGATGTGGTGATCTACCTGATCTAAATTTAGATCCAAAAATAGGTCAAGACCAGCCGGGTCTGAGTACGAAATTAATTCGTAAAAAAATCGCAGTT
The DNA here is from genome assembly GCF_037325665.1 of Littorina saxatilis. Taxonomy (NCBI): domain Eukaryota; kingdom Metazoa; phylum Mollusca; class Gastropoda; order Littorinimorpha; family Littorinidae; genus Littorina; species Littorina saxatilis. The sequence continues at coordinate 54,833,372 of NC_090256.1, read as the reverse complement.
CTTGACTCTTTGGGTGCAAGTCAATGAAACTTGGTAGTTCTTCTAACGGATAGCTGCCTGAGGTATGACTAAAAGCCCCAGGGGCTCTGTGCACCTGGATTTGACAAGTTCAGTACCTTTAAGAAAATGTAAGATTTACTGAACTTTGACCCAGCAGTTTTTGTAAGTGGACAGGCCTTAGTTTTATTTCGGTGGCATAATTCAATGCGCTTCGTCAAAATGTCTTGAACTGAAAACAAAAGCAGACGCAAGACTTATGGTCAGTTGGAGTTGTCTCCCGTACTCCTAACTTGAATGTGCTGCAGACAGGTGTACCCAAACAGCTCATATCACAAACGGTTTGGAATTCCCCAAAACGCAAGATCCGCACTGCACAACTTCAGTTCAGCGCTCGGTCTCTTTTTGAAAATGTGTATCTTGAAAGAAAAAAATATAGAATATTGCACCGTCCCAAGGAATGGAGTTCTTGTGGGACAATGACAGCGCTCAGTTCAAAACGATAGGACAACTTTTTAAATGAGGCAGGGCCGGACTACCGGGGAGGGAGAGAGAGAGAGAGAGAGAGAGAGAGAGAGAGAGAGAGAGAGAGAGAGAGAGAGAGAGAGAGAGAGAGAGAGAGAGAGAGAGAGAGAGAGAGAGAGAGAGAATTGAATTGAATTGAACTTTATTTAAAAAGAGAGAGAGAGAGAGAGACACACAGAGAGACAGAGACAGACAGACAGAGACAGACAGAGACAAAGACAGACAGACAGACAGACAGCCAGACAGACAGATAGACAGAGAGAGAGACAGACAGAAAGACAGAACAAACGAACGAGTGGTTTACTGTGTAGGCCGTCGGCTCATTGCAAAAAGGCAACAGTGGGCTGGGGAAATGAACTCGAAAAATACAAAATAGTTGGAAATTCCGACTGTTGGAATAACCGTCACGGATACCTGTCAGTGTCTTTTCTCAAATTGTAACTTGTTTCACTGGATCATTGACGACAGGGGTTGGGGGTTGGCGGACCCGTAACGGACTATATACTCTCCATTTTCTTGATCTGTAAAGCATTGAGTCTAAGAATACGCTGCCAAGCACCTTTCAGTGAATATTCTGGAATCAGACATAATTATGTTATAAGTCAAATCACACACAGTGGGATCAGCTTGAACATCTGTGGACAGTAGTGTCGTGTTTACATATTGTTGTTCACTCTGACTGACAGTAGTGTCGTGTTTACATATTGTTGTTCACTCTGACTGACAGTAGTGTCGTGTTTACATATTGTTGTTCACTCTGACTGACAGTAGTGTCGTGTTTACATATTGTTGTTCACTCTGACTGACAGTAGTGTCGTGTTTACATATTGTTGTTCTCTCTGACTGACAGTAGTGTCGTGTTTACATATTGTTGTTCACTCTGACTGACAGTAGCGTCGTGTTTACATATTGTTGTTCACTCTGACTGACAGTAGCGTCGTGTTTACATATTGTTGTTCACTCTGACTGACAGTAGTGTCGTGTTTACATATTGTTGTTCACTCTGACTGACAGTAGTGTCGTGTTTACATATTGTTGTTCACTCTGACTGACAGTAGCGTCGTGTTTACATATTGTTGTTCACTCTGACTGACAGTAGTGTCGTGTTTACATATTGTTGTTCACTCTGACTGACAGTAGTGTCGTGTTTACATATTGTTGTTCACTCTGACTGACAGTAGTGTCGTGTTTACATATTGTTGTTCACTCTGACTGACAGTAGTGTCGTGTTTACATATTGTTGTTCACTCTGACTGACAGTATTGACGTGTTTACATATTGTTGTTCACTCTGACTGACAGTAGTGTCGTGTTTACATATTGCTGTTCACTCTGACTGACAGTAGTGTCGTGTTTACATATTGTTGTTCACTCTGACTGACAGTAGTGTCGTGTTTACATATTGTTGTTCACTCTGACTGACAGTAGTGTCGTGTTTACATATTGTTGTTCACTCTGACTGACAGTAGTGTCGTGTTTACATAGTGTTGTTCACTCTGACTGACAGTAGTGTCGTGTTTACATAGTGTTGTTCACTCTGACTGACAGTAGTGTCGTGTTTACATATTGTTGTTCACTCTGACTGACAGTAGTGTCGTGTTTACATATTGTTGTTCACTCTGACTGACAGTAGTGTCGTGTTTACATATTGTTGTTCACTCTGACTGACAGTAGTGTCGTGTTTACATATTGTTGTTCACTCTGACTGACAGTAGTGTCGTGTTTACATATTGTTGTTCACTCTGACTGACAGTAGCGTCGTGTTTACATATTGTTGTTCACTCTGACTGACAGTAGCGTCGTGTTTACATATTGTTGTTCACTCTGACTGACAGTAGTGTCGTGTTTACATATTGTTGTTCACTCTGACTGACAGTAGTGTCGTGTTTACATATTGTTGTTCACTCTGACTGACAGTAGCGTCGTGTTTACATATTGTTGTTCACTCTGACTGACAGTAGTGTCGTGTTTACATATTGTTGTTCACTCTGACTGACAGTAGTGTCGTGTTTACATATTGTTGTTCACTCTGACTGACAGTAGTGTCGTGTTTACATATTGTTGTTCACTCTGACTGACAGTAGTGTCGTGTTTACATATTGTTGTTCACTCTGACTGACAGTATTGACGTGTTTACATATTGTTGTTTACTCTGACTGACAGTAGTGTCGTGTTTACATATTGTTGTTCACTCTGACTGACAGTAGTGTCGTGTTTACATATTGTTGTTCACTCTGACTGACAGTAGTGTCGTGTTTACATATTGTTGTTCACTCTGACTGACAGTAGTGTCGTGTTTACATATTGTTGTTCACTCTGACTGACAGTAGTGTCGTGTTTACATATTGTTGTTCACTCTGACTGACAGTAGTGTCGTGTCTACATATTGTTGTTCACTCTGACTGACAGTAGTGTCGTGTTTACATAGTGGTGTTCACTCTGACTGACAGTAGTGTCGTGTTTACATATTGTTGTTCACTCTGACTGACAGTAGTGTCGTGTTTACATATTGTTGTTCACTCTGACTGACAAGTTGTTGCTTGCTTGTGCATCATTTATTATACTTGATTATTGGACAAGAAAAAGACAAATGCAATTGACCAATCCACCGATTGCTGCACATGAGTACACGAAACCACGTAAAAGTCAGAACATGCAGAATCTGCATGTCCCCGCTTGTTCAGAGAAACCGCGAGAGAAAAAAAAACCAGACGAGTACACAAGAAAAGATCTATAGCGATCGCATAGGACAGCCTATACTGTGTGCCGCTTTGAAATCTGGCACTTTATTCAATTTTGACAGAAAGGCTAGAATGACGGCGATTGAAGTCCTTGTCCCTTTTAGAATCTTGCTCAAAAGCAGATTTTGTGAAAATCTGTTCACCGATTTTAGATCGCACATTGTCAAGTACACACGGTGTCGAAGAGCTGAACCTTGACAGGGTGACCGACTTCCTTCGCCTCTTAGCTGTCAAACGCGTTACTGTGCCTGTGGGTTTTTGGTACGAAGAGAGAAAGAGAGGGAGAAATGGAAAGAGAGAGAGAGAGAGAGAGAGAGAGAGAGAGAGAGAGAGAGAGAGAGAGAGAGAGAGAGAGAGAGAGAGAGAGAGAGAGAGAGAGAGAGAGAGAGAGAGAGAGAGAATTGATTTGAATTGAATTGAATTGAATTGAATTGAATTGAATTGAATTTATTTAACAAGGACTAAGATTTAAGGCTACGCCTTTTCTTACAATCTGTCCTTGGGACGCACAGACATCCAATTGAAAAATTAAAAAGTTAAAAAGTCGACGAGAGAGAGAGAGAGAGAGAGAGAGAGAGAGAGAGAGAGAGAGAGAGAGAGAGAGAGAGAGAGAGAGAGAAAGAAAAACAGAGATAGAGAGAAAGAGAGAGAGAGAGAGAGAGAGAAAGAGAGAGAGAGAAAGAAAGAGAGAGATAGAGAGAAAGAGAGAGAGAGAGAGAGAGAGAGAGAGAGAGAGAGAGAGAGAGAGAGAGAGAGAGAGAGAGAGAGAGAGAGAGAGAGAGAGAGATCAAATCACGCGATATAAGCCTCATATTGATTGATTGATTGATTGTATTCTCTGAGTGACAAGGTTTTGCTCGCCCTTGCTTCATTTAGTATACATTATTGGATAACATAACATCAATCACAAACAAATAGAAATCAATTCGTCTATTGCTAGACATAATTACATAAAACCATATTTTCTAAAGAACAAGACAGTGGTAGAACATGTGCCCGCTTGTCTAGAGAAACCGCGATCACAATCCCAGGACGGGTAGGCTACATGAGACGAAATCTATTAATCCCAGACGACAGCTTTGTGTGTGTCGCTTTCAAATCACACATTATTTACGTCTGAGTGAAAGCAGCCAGTGTCTGCGATAAAACTAGTTCTCTCTGCGCTTACCTCTCTTAAACCATTTATTGTACTTCAAATCGCGAGTCCAAAATATATTTGTTTAGAATCGTGAAGGAAAAAAACCGTTGAAAAGCTTTTGACTGAACTTAGAATAAAGATTGTTGATCATTTGAGAAAGAGAGAGAGAGAGAGAGAGAGAGAGAGAGAGAGAGAGAGACAGAGACAGAGACAGAGACAGAGACAGAGACAGAGAGACATAGACAGAGAGACAGAGAGACAGAGACAGAGAGAGATAAAGACAGACAGACAGACAGACAGATAGACACAGAGAGAGAGAGACATAACAAACGAACGAATGGTTTACTGTGTAGGACGGCCCATTGCAAAAAGGCAACAGTGGGCTGGGGAAATGAACTCGAAAAATACACAATAGTTGGACATTCCGGCTGTTGGAATAACGCGTCACGGATACCTGTCAGTGTCTTTTCTCAAATTGTAACTTTTTTCACTGGATCATTCACGACAGGGTGTGGGGGTTGGCGGACCCGTAACGGACTATATACTCTCGATTTTATTGATCTGTAAAGCATTGAGTCTAAAAATACGCTGCCAAGCACCTTTCATTGATTATTCTGGAATCAGACATAATTATGTAATCACACACAGTTGGATCAGCTTGAACATCTCTCGACAGTAGTGTCGTGTTTACATATTGTTGTTCACTCTGACTGACAGTAGTGTCGTGTTTACATATTGTTGTTCACTCTGACTGACAGTAGTGTCGTGTTTACATATTGTTGTTCACTCTGACTGACAGTAGTGTCGTGTTTACATATTGTTGTTCACTCTGACTGACAGTAGTGTCGTGTTTACATATTGTTGTTCCCTCTGACTGACAGTAGTGTCGTGTTTACATATTGTTGTTCACTCTGACTGACAGTAGTGTCGTGTTTACATATTGTTGTTCACTCTGACTGACAGTAGTGTCGTGTTTACATATTGTTGTTCACTCTGACTGACAGTAGTGTCGTGTTTACATATTGTTGTTCACTCTGACTGACAAGTTGTTGCTTGCTTGTGCATCATTTATTATACTTGATTATTGGACAAGAAAAAGAAAAATGCAATAGACCAATCCATCGATTGCTGCATATATTAAGTACACGAAACCTCGTAAAAGGCAGAATAGAGGGCCCCAAAGGGTTTAAAACCGTGATCGTGATTGGCGTTTTTTGACCTTTCTGTGACCGTGATTGCCGAAATTTCCATTTCTGTGATCGTGATGGGACTTTGCCCGTGATCCGTGATGAAAAAAAAATCAAGTCTCG
>NC_090256.1:54745162-54822662 GCF_037325665.1 Littorina saxatilis | reverse complement strand
AAATTAACAACTACAGGACTGAACACATGAATCTTGATATAAAATGCATGAGTTCGGTTGTTTTCTGAATCTAGATCTGCCGTGCACAAACGTTCATCACAAGCAAATTCCCAAGGCAAGTAACTCGTACTTTATCTAGCGACAAGAGTAGTTCCCCTTCTTTTCACTCAGTTTCTTTGACAGCACTGACTGCAATCCGACGGTCAGTTTTCAACAATATTTCCTTTTGTGAACGGCTCAGATCACGGGTAATGTTAACACCTTCACATTTCAAGGCTTATTCTACAGCCATCCATGGAATTGAGAAGAAAACAAAGCATACTAAACTGCTAAGCATGAAATAAACAATAAGAAAATAAAAAGAACCAACAGCATCGTGTTGTGTGTGTGGGCAGTTGACACATTTTATTCACAAAACACGGCCGAAAATGGCGACAAATGTGTTGCACAGCGACAGGTCACTTTTGAAACCAAGGCTAGTACTTTCATACATGACAAAGGAAGGCAAATGAGGCCTGAATAATAAAGTTATAGTGTTCCTGTGTGTGTCTGAGTGATAAACTGTTTTAACCAACTCTCTTCTGAAACGTAATTGCACTCAGCAGATTTGTCTTCCGCTCATAACTTTCGTGTCACATGGTCTTTGCGACAAACAGATAGATCGCATTCTCGCAGAAAATCATTGACAACACAGACCAGTCATTTTTAGCATTGCATTTGGGAAGGGCTACTATTATAGTGTGTTTTAAGAAAGAAAAACATTATAGTATCGGCAGAACACGACCAAATGAGTTTTCGTGTCACAGCGTTATGGGCGTGAGATTTGTTAGACTTTTTGTTCTCACACTGTAGCAAAATCATTGACAACACAGACAAGTCAGTTTTAGCATAGACATTGGGAAGGGCTACTATTATAGTGTGTTTTAGGAAAGAAAAACATTATAGTATCGGCAGAACACGACCAAATGAGTTTGCGTTATGGGCGTGAGATTGTTTTTTTTCACACTGCAGATCATATCTCAAAAACTACTGAGTGGATCTTTATGAAATTTGATATGGATATTTTTGACTGGATTTTCTCATAGAAGGTTTTTCCGTTTATTGATAGGACAGTTTGATGACGTCATATTTTACCGTTTGCCAAAAGGTCGAGGCAGCACTTTCACAGTTACAGTTTTTCATCAATTTGATCGAATTTCTTATCACACAATCTCAGATCTAGGCCGGATTATGGGATTGCATTTCAGCTTGGTCACTTAAAGTTTTGTTATTGAAATGTTTGTTCGAAATATGTCATTTTTTCAAATTTTTAAAAACTAATATTTGAAACAGAAAATTTATATTGGTGTATTCCCTATTGCGTCCTGTATCTAAAACTATATAGTTTTGTTGTTTTGTATTGATAATTATGCTTAAAAATGAAGAAAACCGATAAATAACCACTATCTTTAGTTATGAAAAAAAGACACTTAAAAACAACTTCTATCTATTCCTTATCATTTCTGATTCCAAATATATATAGTTTCATGGTGTTTGACGTTGAAAATAACCTCAAACGTAACAAACTCGGATCGCTCCAAAAGCACGTCATTTCAAGTGTGGAACACGCTCATGACGTCATACTGAAAGGTGATGAATTATGGCTTCACCTTGCGATGTTTCATTTCAAACATGGTAACATTTTTAAAGGGGTTTCTTTCTCAGATTTGTGTTTGCCCTCTGTCTGTTTCTCTATGTCTCCGTCTGTCTGACTGATTCAATTAAATGTGTAATTACTTAGTTTCGCAAAAGTCAAACTAAGTATGATATACCTAATTGATTCAGGTCTCTAAATTCTTATTGTAGAATTGTGAGTTTTATTCAAAACAAATTTAATTGGTGTTTTAAACTCAATAATGGGGCATGATGTGATGAGTAGAAGAATGTGTGTTTACGAGCAGAAAAAGCCCATCAAAGTCAAGAATCGTGTTTTTCTTTTTCTATTTTCACCTTGTAGCTTCATACAGACACTAAGCAACAGTGCTGTACCACTTACGTAGAGGTTACATGCCGAGTCTCAGTGATTATTAAAAATAATGGTCGAAGTTAGCGGATCATGAAAAATGCGAGCTTCAGCGAGCTTTTTCATGACCGCGAACTGAGACCATTATTTTTAATAATCACTGAGACGAGGTGTGTAACCTCTTTATTCCTCCTTTCTTCAGTTATTCCAAAAAAACAGGAGTTTTTGTGCGAAAGTTTGATCGAATCCGAATCACTCAACCAGTCAACCTGCGCAGGCGATCGATTAATGCGCGGTTGTATAGTTCCGTGCAAATCATTCCATTCTGTTAACACTTCTTTTCAGTTTCCCTGTTTTGGACTAAAATCAAGTACACAGATATGCTGTTATTCTGCTGTGGCGGTAAAGGCAGATATTGTGTGTTCTGTTTATGTTTTAGTATCGCTTAGTAAATGTTCTTTCGTCAAATGGGACTAGCAGACGAACTTTTGCACCCGTGTTCCAACGTTAATTACTGTATGAAGTTCAGTTTTCTGGGGAAAATAGTGTATGAAACCGCTTTATGTTGTTTAAATTGATTAGATGTGTGCATTTGGTTGCGTGTGATCTGTTTATAAAATGAAATATTGTTGAAAACTGACCGTCGGATTGCAGTCAGTGTTGTCGAAGAAACTGCGTTAAAAGAAGGGGAACTACTCTTGTCGGCAAGAGTATGAGTTACTTGCCTTGGGAATTTGCTTGTGATGAACGGTGTGTGCACGGCAGATCTAGATTCAGAAAACAACCTAACTCATGGATTTTATATGGAGATTCATGTGTTCAGGCCTGTAGTTGTTAATTTAAATGCGGTATGTTTGTATTGTTTGCTCCAGAGATGTATATTTCGTACGTATAGAGCGTTCGGAACTTTTCAGTCGCAAAAGTAGTACCAAAACAGAACAGCTTTTCAACCCATTGCACTATCGAGGATTCAGGCTGTTGCTGGCTCGTTATTTGTTTGGTTGCTGGGTCATTATCGAAAAATAACTAGCTCTACAAGTTTACAGAGAGAAAGAAGCAGAGGGGGGGATAAAGTGCAATATCTTGTACTTTGTTTTTGACGTCTGTGCAACACTTCATTGACCCATGATCTGAGCTGTTCACTTGTATAAACAGATCACACGCAACCAAATGCACACATCTCATCAATTTAAACAACATAAAGCTGTTTCATACACTATTTTTCCCAGAAAACTGAACTTCATACAGTAATTAACGTTGGAACACGGGTGCAAAAGTTCGTCTGCTAGTCCCATTTGACGAAAGAACATTATCCTAAGCGATACTAAAACATAAACAGAACACACAATATCTGCCTTTACCGCCACAGCAGAATAACAGCATATCCGTGTACTTTTTTTTTTTTTTTTTTTTTTTTTTTTTTCTTTTTTTTTTTTTTGCCTCAGTTGCATGCAGTCCGCTTCAAGCTGAACAATAAATGAAAAGAATGAAACCCTATGTTTTTTTGGGTTTTTTTTTCTCTCTTTTTTTTTCTCTTTTTTTTTTCTTTTTTTTTTCTTTCTTCTTCTCTCTTCCTTTCTTTCTCTCTACAGCTGAGCGTCCTTCTTCATTGGCGTTTTATAAATTTATCAATTGTATGTGGTTTTCTACAATGGACAAAATCTTGCATCTTTAATGTTGGTTATTGTCTTACATATGTCTGTGTTTGGGTTGACTTAAGTGTTGTTTGTGACGGTGTCATGATGGAGTTAACATAGTAACAATCACAATAAGTAAGAAGAAAAGCAAATTGTAAGCGTGCTAAAGTTTTCTTAGTAACAGTTCTCTTTTCATACAAGTGGTGTTAAGTGTAACAATGTAAGTTCCGCCTTTACCCCGGTACCGTTCTCCTTTTAGCGAAACGAAAGAAAGAGGGGGCGGTGAGGGAAGCCAGAAAAGAAGTATATATGATACACTATTCTACGTTTCGTATTTGTTTCTCTTTGTCAAACATTATTTTAATATCAGTGGGAGTTCCGTATCTATATTTGCTTATGCACATCTTTCCTATCAAAATCAAGTGATTTATATATTTGCATTTTATTGAGTCAGCACCATTAATATAACCACACAAAATATGTTCTATTCCAAAGACTATTCTTATTTTATATTTCTCATAAATAATTTGTTCAACGTATCTCCATAGCACTTTTATTTTCTTACAATTAACAAAAAAATGTTCAACGTAATCTATTTCGGTTGGACAGAAGGGGCATCTCTCACTATCTCGTATTCCAATTTTATACAGAAGAACATTTGTTGGATAAATCGTGTGTAATATTTTCCAGTGCAGCTCTCTTAATCTGGATTCTTGGGTTACATTTTTGGCCAGGTTCCAATGTGACTGGTCGACATTAATGCCAAACATATCACGCCAGAAGTTGATAGATCTCGGGGTAGTGTACTTTTCTTCAACAATATATTCACGGAATTGCCTGGCACTTTTAATACTCGTTTTATTGAAAAGAAGATTGTTTTGTCTATTCAATACAGGTTGGTTAGGATCATAATTGCTTTTCTTAATATATTCAGATACTGCTGATCGAACTACAATATATTCCAAGTAGAGGCCAGGTGAAGCGTCAACACTTGCTTGGATAGCGGGATAGGACTTGATACCGTGATTACCTAACATGTCTCCTACATACGTAATGCCTGATCGGGCCCAGTTCTCATAATACAGAACGTTATTTTGATAACTTATACTTGGATTGTTCCAAAAGCAGTTGTCTTGCACGCAATCGTTCTGAGGAGTTGTATTATGTTCTAACCATGTTCGAGCAACAGCTGTCCAAAATATCGATTTTATTCTTCCAATTCCCTTAAACTTAGACGGTCGAATAGCTGTAGTAAAGCAGGCAAAGCCACAACCGAACCCTTCAAAATATTTGTTTGGGATCCATGTCCATTTGCATGAAAGGTTGCTAGATGAGAGTTTGCTTAACCATTGACATAAGAAGGAGTTTTGCATTGTTTTGACGTCTATCATATCAATACCACCCTTTTCGGTACTGCTATTTAAAACAACTCTTTTTACTTTTTCAAATGCTTTTTTATTACAATCTTTTTTCCTCCACAAAAAACGATATAATATTGTGTTTATTTCCTGCAGCACTTTGTCAGGGATACAAATAGATTGCATCAAATAAACTAACTGCGAGAGCAGAAAAGTTTTGATAATGCAAATTTTTCCAGGAATGCCCAGGTTCCTTTTTTCCCAAGTGAAGATGCTTTGCTTAATTTTATCAATTTTACTTGACCAGTTTAGTTCAATTTCGGATGCGCTTTTCTCGCTGTTAAAGTTTACTCCTAATATTTTAATCTGCCGAACACATTTTACCTCAAAATTAAAATTGATATTTTTACTTGATCCAATTCCCACTGCTTCAGACTTTAGCTTATTCAAGCATAAGCCTGACACCTCAGAAAATACGTCTATAATTTGTAGAACCATTGTAACATCATCCGCGTCTCTCAAAAACAAAGTGATATCATCGGCATATAGTAGAATTTTAAAAATATTTCTACAAGTTACATTAAGGCCTTTTACTTCGTTGCTCTGCCTAAATCGTATAGCCAGAAATTCCAGACCAATAATAAATGCCATCGGTGAGAACGGACATCCTTGTCTAATGCCACATTTTACATCAAAGTTTTCCGACAGCCACCCATTGTACACAATAAAACTTCTGGTTTCATTAAACAACACATTTACCCACTGTATAAAATCTTTTCCAAAGCCAAATTTACGAAATGCACAAATCATATATTTTTTGGATATACTGTCGAATGCCTTTTGAAAATCCAAGGCTAATAAAATCCCAGGTTTCCTATTAATTCTGCAATATTCAATCACATCGTCTATAGTTCTTATAGTGGATGAGACATGCCTTCCTTTCATATAACCGACCTGGTCCTCATTGACCACTTTGTTTATTACTTTGCTCAGTCGATTTGCAAGAGACTTGGCTAAAATTTTGTAATCAGTGTTTGTCAGTGAGATGGGTCGCCAGTTTGTAAGTTTGTTTTTTGGCAGATCTTTTCCCTTATGCAGTAAGGTTAATACTGCTGCCCTTTGGGTGTATGACAAAGAACCATGATCAAAAGAGTAATTAAAGGATTGCACAATTACATCCTTCAGTTTACACCAAAATATTTTAACAAATTCAGTAGTCAGACCATCCAGACCGGGCGAAGACCCGTTTTTCATCATCCTAAGAGCATTGGAGGCTTCTTCAATGGTAATTATACCTTCACATTGTTGCATTTCGTTTTCACTTAATTTAGGAACTTCGCAATCGCCAAGGAAGTTGTCAACACTGTTAGATACAACCAAATCAGGTATGTTTATTTCACGGCTATAGAGGTTTGCATAGTATTCTTTTTGTGTTTTTAAAATTTCAAATTGGTCATGTATCTTGTCTCCATTCTCCAATTCAATATTCGGAAAAAGTTTTGCATTTGCCCGTACTTTTTCTAGATTGAGGAAAAACTTGGTGTTCTTTTCCCCCTCCTCAATCCATTTAATTCGAGATCTCGTTTGTGCGCTCTTCAATCGCTCTTGTTCATGAATTTCAAGGTGAATTTTAAGTTCTTCGCGTTTTCTTAGTAAAGTGACGTTATCAGGTTCCCTAGCAAGATCGGATTCACAAGATTCAAGTTTGTTGTACGTGTCAATCTGCTTATTTTTATTGAAAACTGCACGTTGCTTACTGAATCGGATCGTTTCCTCGTTTATTTTTATTTTTAATAATTCCCATTTTTGTTCAGGGTTCTCCTGCTTATTTTCATCAAGGTAAGTGTCAATTACACTATTAATTTTGTGCACATATTGCTTATCTTTCAAGAGTAGATTATTACATTTGTAATAACCCGGTCCTTTCTTGCCGTTAGAGAGTTTTAGTGTAATACGTACACCTCTGTGGTCGGATGTTGGGACAGACATTAAATTAGTCTCGATCACAGTGTCCATTCCCTCTTCTGTTGTAAAAATATAGTCTAACCGTCTGGCTATAAACTTGTTAATATTTATTTTGGACCATGTATATTCCCTAGTCTCGGGATTCAAAATACGCCAGACGTCATTTAGACCACACTGTTCGACAAAAGAGTTGAAAAGTTTGACATGTGCGGCAGGGTGTTTTTCTCCACTAATGATATCGAGGTTGTTATCTCTAACACTGTTAAAATCACCGCAAACTATTTTAATCATCGAATTACTTCTGTTGATCTCTTCAGTAAGAACAGCAAAAAATATTTTCATTTCTCTGAAAGTGCTTGGAGCATACACATTAAAAATAGTTGTTTCTTTTCCATTAATAGACAGGTTTATGGATACAATTCGTTCATGCTGACACTCGATGGACCAATCGAAGGAAAACTGCTTTCTTAAAAGAATAAGTTGACCCTTCGAGTGTTTTGTTCCTTCAGTCGAGATTAATTCACCTCCCCATTCTTTTTTCCACGTTGCTACGTCTGCCTGTGTAATATAAGACTCCTGAATACAAATTACGTCATATCTTCCTTCTCTCAGTCGACTAAATAGTTTTTTCCTTTTAGTAACATTTCTCAATCCTCGAACATTTAAGGACAATATTTGTAAATTTTCCATACTAAAATATTAATATGTTTTAGTAGTAGTTCCAACTCGCATCCAAATCGCAATGACCAGAAATCACAGTCCATTAAACATGCAGTAGTCGTAAGGGGGAAGAAATCTCAATAAGGGACATAATCATCCCGTCTCGCTTTCTTTGGCGTTTTGTTCTTTGTTGACATTGTCGACGTTGGCCGGTGATTTGTTAACATCAGCGCACTTCTGCTGTTTCTGAGGCTGAGAGAAAAAATCACGGTTGCGGTCCTGTGATCGGTGTCTCTTCACAGATCCCGAGCGGCTTCGCGATCCCGCCGACAGCGTAGCACTCCTCGGTGTACGAACAGACGGTCGAAAATTCGCGAAAAAGTCGGGGGCGGTGACGAGGTTGGTGGTGGAGGACGGAGCCCTGTCACTGGTTTGCACCGGCTCGTCTGTTGTAGTTTCAGCTTCAAAAGACTTTTCGGTTTGCGCCGGCTCGTGACTTGTCGCAGTTTGGGTTTGAGAGTTTTTCTCGGTGGCTGTCTGGCAGTCAGGACTGCCACGTCTGTGACCTGGTCATCTGCAGTCTCTGCAAACTACTTCATTCTCGCACACTGACACATGGTGCCCATCCAACACACATTTGCTGCACACTACCTTCCTCGGCACGGACTTCTGTTCCCTATGATAAACAGCAGCGGTGAAAATGCTTACAGTCATGGTTTTCTCGAGAGGGACAGGGGGCACAGTAATGAAGACAAAACGACCCCCGGTCAGAAAACGAGTCAATTTTCCATCTTTGTCTCTAGCTCTCTGTTGCTTAACTCCTGAACGGAGCTCGCAACCGAGACTGACAAGTGAGTTTTCGATCTCAGAGTCGGCTACCGAGAGAGGGAGATTGTCAATGAAAACTTTAGTAGAGGGCTTTTCAATGCCGAGATTGTCACGCAACGAAAAAGGGTTTTCACCACATACCTTTAAGGCGACGTTCCTCAAACTCAAACCTTGAACAAGCAGAGTGTTGCGAGCTTCTCTGGTAGCTGCGTAAATCCTCCACAGCCCCCGAATCTCTTGAGCTCCGAGAACACTCTCTCGTCCAGAAACTCTTTCGGCAGCCAAACACACTTCAAGCACAGAAACACTGTCACTGTCGGACAGGGGAATGTCTCTTCTTTTCAGAAAAACAGGGTTAACACCCGAGGCCATGATATTTCAAAAGAGAGAAGAGAAGAAATGAGAAAATAAAAAGCTAACACATTCGGTGATCATACGACGCAATAGGTCGCGAAGAGTAGACAGCGGGAAGAGCGATGAGTGCTCACTGTGACAACTGCCGTGTACCGGAGCGACGAGAAAAACGTGACCGCACGCCACGACTGTCGCCAACCGAATCTCATATCCGTGTACTTGATTTTAGTCCAAAACAGGGAAACTGACAAGAAGTGTTAACAGAATGGAATGATTTGCACGGAACTATACAACCGCGCATTAATCGATCGCCTGCGCAGGTTGACTGGTTGAGTGATTCGGATTCGATCAAACTTTCGCACAAAAACTCCTGTTTTCTTTGAATAACTGAAGAAAGGAGGAATAAAGAGGTTACACACCTCGTCTCAGTGATTATAAAAAAATAATGGTCTCAGTTCGCGGTCATGAAAAAGCTCGCTGAAGCTCACATTTTTCATGATCCGCCAACTTCGACCATTATTTCTAATAATCACTGAGACTCGGCATGTAACCTCTACATCGTTACCCAGCACAAATATATCATAGCGTAGCAGTGGACTATCTTTACCCAGCACAATGATATTGTAGTGTATCAGTGGACTATCTGTACCCAGCCCTATGATATTTTAGCGTAGCAGTGGACTATCTGTACCCAGCCCTATGATATTTAAGCGTAGCAGTGGCCTATCTTTACCCAGCCCAAATATATTGTAGCGTAGAAGTGGACTATCTTTACCCAGCCCTATGATATTGTAGCGTAGCAGTGGACTATTTTTACCTAGCACAATTATATTGTAGCGTAGCAGTGGACTATCTTTACCCAGCACAAATATATCGTAGCGTTGCAGTTGACTATTTTTACCCAGCACAATGATATTGTAGTGTAGCAGTGGACTACCTTTACCTAGCCCAAGGTACCAAGTGAAACATCCGACGCACTCCAGACTGACACACATGCATACATAAACACCCTCCCCCTAACACATACACACGTTCACACAGACGTTCACACACACACACACACACACACACACACACACACACACACATACACACACACACACACACACACATACACACACACACACACACACACACACACACACACTTAAACGCTTTTTGTACTCCAACTAAAACATTTTTCCCCAGTGTGTTCCTTTCTCTGCCTCAATTTTCGTCGTCTTTGATTGGTGTTGTTGTTGTTGTTGTTTCTGACTGGCACCCAACGTTTGTCAGGTCGATTTTGGAGGTACATGTACCCCTATTTTAGCGGCGGTCACGTTTTTCTTGTGAAATAAAGTGTTGATCAGAAAAGTGCACTGGATAGCCAAGGGAAAGGCCTTTAACGGTATAACGTGTTTGAATGAAATGACACGGGTATGAATGTTTAAGTTGGGATATATCATTTGTCGCAATATTTAATTTTGCTAAAGTCACTATTCACACTTGTTATTGAGTTATTAATTATCGTTCATGTAATTCATCGCAGATGTATTCTCATTAGGGTGAAACGAAAGGGATTTATAAGTGTAGTACCGGCCCCTTTAAGATAAATAATTGCACGAACTGTTTCCTAATGGACGATACTGGCAGACATCCTCACTCATTACAACGTGGTGTTGATGTTTCAGGTGAGAGAGACAGCACAATGGGAAACTGGCTACAGCGTATCTTGCCCATTCCATGGACACCATGTCAGGTAAGCGCCCGTCGCCGTCTTGTCTTGTCTGTAGTGCTGTCCAATGTTTTGTTTTGTCAGTCGTGATGTATTTTGCATTGTGAAGTGGTGTGCATCACATTGTACTCGTATTATCCATATTATTGTATTTTCCTGTTTTTGTATTATCCATAGCATTGTGTTATCCATATTATGTTTTTGTCTATAGCATTGTGTTGTCCATGGCATTGTATTGTCCATAGCATTGTGTTGTCCATATCATTGTTTTTTGTCTATAGCATTGTGTTGTCCATGGCATTGTATTGTCCATAGCATTGTGTTGTCCATATCATTTTTTTTTGTCTATAGCATTGTGTTGTCCATGGCATTGTATTGTCCATAGCATTGTGTTGTCCATGGCATTGTATTGTCCATAGCATTGTGTTGTCCATGGCATTGTATTGTCCATAGCATTGTGTTGTCCATAGCATTGTATTGTCCATAGCATTGTGTTTTCCATAGCATTGTATTGTCCATATCATTGTGTTTTCCATAGCATTGTATTGTCCATAGCATTGTGTTTTCCATAGCATTGTACTGTCCATATCATTGTGTTTTCCAGAGCATTGTACTGTCCATAGCATTGTGTTGTCCATAGCATTGTATTGTCCATAGCATTGTGTTGTCCATATCATTGTTTTTTGTCTATAGCATTGTGTTGTCCATGGCATTGTATTGTCCATAGCATTGTGTTGTCCATGGCATTGCATTGTCCATAGCATTGTGTTGTCGATTGTCATTGGTTGTTGTGGTGATTCCGCATGTGCAACATTTCCTGGACTGTGTTGGCCTAACAGAGGCAAACACGTGAACATCAAACACTACACAAGCTGTCGTGACTGGGATACTGCATACGAGGGACACTCATTATGTTTTGCAACCTAGGTTTTCTACAACACATACAGCCAATCTGTCTACTCCAGATTTTGGAAGAATCCCTCCTCAGCTTGTACACATTGTACCATCCTCCTAAACCAGCTGTCCATGACACCCCAACACGTTGACTGGGGTATGTCAAAATTAGCGCCCTCGGGAATGCTCGGGCATCTTCGGTGTTCTGGAACTGCTTTCCCTTCAACTGCCCCTTAATTGACGGAAGGGAACAGAAACCAGTCATGGGGGTCTAAGGCGTGTGAATACTGTAGGTAGGTGACAAGCTGAACATCATTGGCGGCTAGAAAGTCAAGAGTTACAGCTGATGTGTGCGTGCTGGGTTTGTCGTGATGGAGCAGTAGACCACGCACACCCGGTCGGGGACGTCGTGTGCAACATACCAGAAATAAATTAGGCAAGAAGTGGCTGACATACCAGTCAGCAGTTATCGGTTGTCTGTCCTCAAGTGATATGGTAGCAACGTGGCCAGATGTTGCAAAGAAATACACTATCATTTTGTTAGGAAGCCCTTCTGTTTGTTTAAAATGTTACAGGTGGGTTCTCATCTAGGGAGACCCACACCGCCAACTGTTGCTTCATCTTTGGGTGCTATAAGTTTTCCCATGTTTGGTCTTCTGTTCCGATGTCCCAAACGCGAGGAAACCTTCTTCCGTCAAATGTTGATAGCATATGGGTGCACCAGTCAACCCCAGCCCGCTTTTGCTCTTCACTAAGGTTATGGGGCACCCAACGGTTACAACGTTACTTTGGGCCACAGCAGCTGTGAAAACTACGAGTGAGACTTCACGATTATATAACTCTTCATTTTATATAATGTATTTCAGCGTATATCATTTTTGGGTCCATCTCAATCAGGGAATCTACCATGGAAACGTTTTCTGGGGTAACGATTGTTGCCATTCGACCACAACGGTCAACGTTTTCTAACGTCCACGCGCCAGTAATGAACTGTTTGAACCACCTAAAAACAGTGGCTTTCGATGGAGATTGATTTCTAAAACATTATTTTACATTTAAAAAGCACTATTAAAAAGAGTTTTCCTGGCAGTAGCCACAATACATCACAGCTCGAAAATCTCTTCGCGAAAAGTCAATACTGCTGTCAGGAGACCCATCACCCTTACTGGACATTTTTATAGCATTGAACGAAGACGGTTGCACGGAATCAAGTAATTTGTGTTGACACAAGTCTTCCCAAAACTGGTCTTTGATGAAATGAAAAAAGCAAAGTAGTGACTTCATTAGTTTGCCCAGGTTGCAAATTATAATCAGTCCCCCTCGTACTAATGCAACACAATAGGGGCTTACGCTTCATTGGTTTACATGTCACCGGCTGTTCAGTTTATTCTTTAGGTTTCAGTGTCATTATTTCATCATTTCTTACCGCTCATTGTAATAAGGCTCCAGTGTCTTACCGTAAATGCATTCGTTTCCTTCTGTCCCCTCTTTTAAGGTTTCTTGCAAAGCAGAAACTACATGGTGTTTGCATGTTATATTTTTTTGAAGACGTCTCTTCTCTCGTGGTCTGTGAAGTGTAGACAATTTAATAATTATAAGGCCTGTCAGTTTGCTGTCTGAGTGCTGTGAGCACTAAAGACATACAGCACGTACATTCTCACAACAACAGAGGGCACTTCGCAATGTACTTTCCAGGCGTGCTGCCGGTGCATCAGGCAAGGGGGGCGTGCTGCAGGTGCATAAGGCAAGGGGGGCGTGTAGATATACAGCACGTACATTCTCACGACAACAGGGGACACTGAACAGTGTAGACATACAGCACGTACATTCTCACGACGACAGGGGACACTGAACAGTGTAGACATACAGCACGTACATTCTCACGACGACAGGGGACACTGAACAGTGTAGACATACAGCACGTACATTCTCACGACGACAGGGGACACTGAACAGTGCAGACATACATCACGTACCTTCTCACTACAACAGGGGACACTGAACAGTGCAGACATACAGCACGTACATTCTCACGACAACAGGGGACACTGAACAGTGTAGACACTAGCACGTACATTCTCACCACAACAGAGAACACTGAACAGTGTAGACATACAGCATATACATTCTCACGACAACAGAGGACACTGAACAGTGTAGACATAGAGCACGTACATTCTCACGACAACAGAGGACAATGAACAGTGTAGACATACAGCACGTACATTCTCACGACAACAGAGGACACTGAACAGTGTAGACATACAGCACGTACATTCTCACGACAACAGAGGACACTGAACAGTGTAGACATACAGCACGTACATTCTCACGACAACAGAGGACACTGAACAGTGTAGACATACAGCACGTACATTCTCACGACAACAGGGGACACTGAACAGTGTAGACATACAGCACGTACATTCTCACGACAACAGAGGACACTGAACAGTGTAGACATACAGCACGTACATTCTCACGACAACAGAGGACACTGAACAGTGTAGACATACAGCACGTACATTCTCACGACAACAGAGGACACTGAACAGTGTAGACATACAGCACGTACATCCTCACGACAACAGGGGACACTGAACAGTGTAGACATACAGCGCGTACATTCTCACGACAACAGGGGACACTAAACAGTGTAGACATACAGCACGTACATTCTCACGATAACAGAGGACACTGAACAGTGTAGACATACAGCACGTACATTCTCACGACAACAGAGGACACTGAACAGTGTAGACATACAGCACGTACATTCTCACGACAACAGGGGACACTGAACAGTGTAGACATACAGCACGTACATTCTCACGACAACAGAGGACACTGAACAGTGTAGACATACATCACGTGCATTCTCACGACAACAGAGGACACTGAACAGTGTAGACATACAGCACGTACATTCTCACGACAACAGGGGACACTGAACAGTGTAGACATACAGCACGTACATTCTCACGACAACAGGGGACACTGAACAGTGTAGACATACAGCACGTACATTCTCACGACAACAGAGGACACTGAACAGTGTAGACATACAGCACGTACATTCTCACGACAACAGAGGACACTGAACAGTGTAGACATACAGCACGTACATTCTCACAACAACAGAGGGCACTCGCAATGTACTCTCCAGGCGTGCTGTCGGTGCATCAGGCAAGGGGGGCGTGACTGCCGGTGCATGAGGCAAGGGGGCGTGTAGACATACAGCACGTACATTCTCACGACAACAGCGGACACTGAACAGTGTAGACATACAGCACGTACATTCTCACGACGGCAGGGGACACTGAACAGTGTAGACATACAGCACGTACATTCTCACGACGACAGGGGACACTGAACAGTGTAGACATACAGCACGTACATTCTCACGACGACAGGGGACACTGAACAGTGCAGACATACATCACGTACCTTCTCACTACAACAGGGGACACTGAACAGTGCAGACATACAGCACGTACATTCTCACGACAACAGGGGACACTGAACAGTGTAGACACTAGCACGTACATTTTCACCGCAACAGGGGACACTGAACAGTGTAGACATACAGCATGTACATTCTCACGACAACAGAGGACACTGAACAGTGTAGACATAGAGAACGTACATTCTCACGACAACAGGGGACACTGAACAGTGTAGACATACAGCACGTACATCCTCACGACAACAGGGGACACTGAACAGTGTAGACATACAGCACGTACATTCTCACGACAACAGAGGACACTGAACAGTGTAGACATACAGCACGTACATTCTCACGACAACAGAGGACACTGAACAGTGTAGACATACAGCACGTACATTCTCACGACAACAGGGGACACTGAACAGTGTAGACATACAGCACGTACATTCTCACGACAACAGAGGACACTGAACAGTGTAGACATACAGCACGTACATTCTCACGACAACAGGGGACACTGAACAGTGTAGACATACAGCACGTACATTCTCACGACAACAGGGGACACCGAACAGTGTAGATGTTAGGCGCGTTTGATCGATCTGCGCGATCGCGCGATCGCGCTGCGCGTTTGGTGGATCAATCAAACGCGCACACATCGATCGATGTGTGCGCGTTTGATCAATACAAAGAATACAAGAATCGTTAAAACGCGCAGCTCTTATATACTTGCGCATTTGGACGATCCGTCTCACAAATCACCATACTACGCACACACACGTCTGCTGGCAATGACCGGAAGTTATGACCGGAAGTAGGCCTAGCTATAAGTGTCTAAACAACAATCTGTAAGACATTTTAAAAAAGAAGAAAAAATGGGATTATATTGTACCAAAGTGACACTTAGACTACCTCAAAGACATCACATCACAGGTATATATGCGTCGAGGTTGCACCTGATCATCCATTTCACATGTATTAGCTCATCGAGTGTTTAATTGTCGTGTAATAGCAAATGATTTAAAAGTTCAGCTGTTTTCATGAGATGTCAGAGGGATGGACAGAGATGAGGAAGGATGGATTGGGGGGAGAGACTGAGAGACTAAGAGAGAGACTGAGAGAGAGAGAGAAAGTGTGTGTGTGTGAGAGAGAGAGAGAGAGAGAGAGAGAGAGAGAGAGAAGAGACAGAGAGGAGAGAGACAGAGAAGAGAGAGAGAGAGAGAGAGAGAGAGAGAGACTGAGACTGAGAGAGAGAGAGAGAGAGAGAGAGAACTTTGAACTTTTGAACTTTGAAATTTATTACAGGAAAGATAGCATTAGGTCCGTAGGACCTTTCTTACAGAGAGAGAGAGAGAGAGAGAGAGAGAGAGAGAGAGAGAGAGACAGAGAGAGAGAGAGAGAGATCTTGAGAGATTGAGCGACTAAGAGAGAGAGAGAGAGACTAAGAGAGAGAGACAGAGAGAGAGAGAGAGAGACTAAGAGAGAGACAGAGAGAGAGAAGAGAGAGACTGAGAGACAGACAGAGAGATAAACAGAGAGACAGAGAGAGATAGAGAGAGACTAAGACAGAGACAGAGAGAGAAGAGAGAGACTGAGAGACTGAGAGAGAGAGAGAGAGAGAGAGAGAGAGAGAGAGAGAGAGAGAGAGTGATGAGAGACTAAGAGAGAGAGAGAAAGAAACATTGAAACATAGAACTTTATTACAGGAAAGATAGCATTAGGTCCGTAGGACCTTTCTTCCAGCTAGTCCTGATCTAAGCAAAATGGTTATAATCGAAATGGGAATACATTGGAACAAACTTTTATGATGAAACGCAGACACACGCAATAATAGTAATATAAGAATAAGATCATAAGAGAGAGAGAGAGAGAGATAGAGATGAGAGAGAGAGAGAGAGAGAGAGAGAGAGAGAGAGAGAGAGAGAGAGAGAGAGAGAGAGAGAGAGAGAGAGAGACTGTTTGAAAGATTGAGAGGCCTGACAACAAACAAATCAAAAACGTTGTTGGGGTATATTTCGGAACATTCCTGTATTTGAAACTTTTCACTTCCGGCGTGCGATGTGTGTGTGTGGTAGGGACTTACTTTGTGACAGATCGTCCAAATGCGCAAGTATAAGAGCTGCGCGTTTTAACGATTCTTGTATTCTTTGTAGCCTATTCTTTGCATCGATCGAATGCGCACACATCGATCGATGTGTGCGCGTTTGATCGATCCACCAAACGCGCAGCGCGATCGCGCGATCGCGCAGATCGATCAAACGCGCCTAACATAGACATACAGCACGTACATTCTCACGACAACAGGGGACACTGAACAGTGTAGACATACAGCACGTACATTCTCACGACAACAGGGGACACTAAACAGTGTAGACATACAGCACGTACATTCTCACGACAACAGGGGACACTGAACAGTGTAGACATAAAGCACGTACATTCTCACTACAACAGAGGACACTAAACAGTGTAGACATACAGCACGTACATTCTCACGACAACAGGGGACACTGAACAGTGTAGACATACAGCACGTACATTCTCACGACAATAGAGGACACTGAACAGTGTAGACATACAGCACGTGCATTCTCACGACAACAGAGGACAATGACTCTTGAACAGTGTAGACATACAGCACGTACATTCTCACGACAACAGGGGACACTGAACAGTGTAGACATACAGCACGTACATTCTCACGACAACAGGGGACACTGAACAGTGTAGACATACAGCACGTACATTCTCACGACAACAGAGGACACTGAACAGTGTAGACATACAGCACGTACATTCTCACGACAACAGAGGACACTGAACAGTGTAGACATACAGCACGTACATTCTCACGACAACAGAGGACACTGAACAGTGTAGACATACAGCACGTACATTCTCACGACAACAGGGGACACTGAACAGTGTAGACATACAGCGCGTACATTCTCACGACAACAGGGGACACTGAACAGTGTAGACATACAGCACGTACATTCTCACGACAACAGGGGACACTGAACAGTGTAGACATACAGCACGTACATTCTCACGACAACAGGGGACACTGAACAGTGTAGACATACATCACGTACATTCTCACGACAACAGGGGACACTGAACAGTGTAGACATACAGCACGTACATTCTCACGACAACAGAGGTCACTGAACAGTGTAGACATACAGCACGTACATTCTCACGACAACAGAGGACACTGAACAGTGTAGACATACAGCACGTACATTCTCACCACAACAGGGGACACTGAACAGTGTAGACCTACAGCATGTACATTCTCACGACAACAGACAGAGGACACTGAACAATATTCACCGATTGCTTTCAACATGGAGGGCGGTGCCCATATTGTCTCACCTGTGATTTGTAAATGGAATCCCGAAGGCCGTAGGCCTGAGGGATTCCATTTACAAATCACAGGTGAGACAATTTAGGCACAGCCCGACATGTTGAAAGCAGTAGGTCAATATTGTAATTGTAAATCTATCCATTCAAAGGATCTGACGACGATCTCTTTCCTGCTTTCATGCGATGGTAAACAGACAGAATTGGTTCTGTTCTGTTCACACACTACTTTCAGTCCACCTACCTACAAGGGTCAAGTCCCAAAAAATATGTCTCTGTATTCCTATCGTATCACTCTCCTCCTGTTTTGTTTTCTTTCACATACATTTTCCCTTCTTTTTTGACGGGTTTCTGGACAGCAAACTCAAAACAAATTCTTTTCATCACAAAAGCGATCTTTGGAATTGACTGACGTAGTCCGAAAGAATTCATGCATCAACTTACGTCACGTATCCGACGTCATCACTTCGCATACCTTATGGTCTCGGTATTTCGTTGGTACTTCATATTTCCTACTTGTAAAATGACCCTCAAAGCTAACCGAGACTAGTTGAGGCTGTATCCATGCTGGCGACACGTGAAACACATGACTTGTATTGAGACGCTTGCCAGGAAGTGTACATTGAGGCAGATCCATTTGGAGGTAAGACACGTTGATTGCCTGACCGCTGAGTGATTGCATTGACCAATCAAAATGTCGAATTGACAAAGAAGGATTTACAATGTATTTTGTAAAGCATTATGGTTTGCATTACATTGTATTATTCATCGGGTTATATCGTCCATTATATTGTATTGTTCATAGCAAGTTATTGTCCATAGCATTGTACTGTCCATAACATTGTATTGTCCATAGTATTGTACTGTCCATAGCTTTATACTGTCCATAGCATTGTATTGTCCATAGCATTGTGTTGTCCATAGCATTGTGTTGTCCATAGCATTGTGTTGTCCATAGCATTGTACTGTCCATATCATTGTGTTTTCCAGAGCATTGTACTGTCCATAGCATTGTGTTGTCCATAGCATTGTACTGTCCATAGCATTGTATTGTCCATAGCATTGTATTGTCCATAACATTGTATTGTCCATAGCATTGTATTGTCCATAGCATTGTATTGTCCATAGCATTGTATTGTCCATAGTATTGTACTGTCCATAGCATTGTACTGTCCATAGCATTGTATTGTCCATAGCATTGTATTGTCCATAGCATTGTGTTTTCCAAAGCATTGTATTGTCCATAGCATTGTATTGTCCATAGCATTGTACTGTCCATAGCATTGTATTGTCCATAGCATTGTATTGTCCATAGCATTGTATTGTCCATAGCATTGTATTGTCCATAGTATTGTACTGTCCATAGCATTGTATTGTCCATAGCATTGTATTGTCCATAGTATTGTACTGTCCATAGCATTGTATTGTCCATAGTATTGTACTGTCCATAGCATTGTGTTGTCCATAGCATTGTATTGTCCATAGCATTGTGTTGTCCATAGTATTGTACTGTCCATAGCATTGTGTTGTCCATAGCATTGTGTTGTCCATAGCATTGTATTGTCCATAGCATTGTATTGTCCATAGTATTGTAGTGTCCATAGCTTTGTAGTGTCCATAGCTTTGTACTGTCCATAGCATTGTGTTGTTCATAGCATTGTATTGTCCATTGTATTGTATTGTCCATAGCATTGTACTGTCCATTGTATTGTATTGTCCATAGCATTGTACTGTGCATAGCATTGTATTGTCCATATTATTGTGTTGTCCATAGTATTGTATTATCCATAGTATTGTGTTGTTCATAGCATTGTATTGTCCATAGTGTTGTTCATGGTATTGTACTGTCAAAAGTGTTGTGTTTTCCATTGCATTGTGTTTTCAAAAGTGTTGTGTTTTCCATTGCATTGTGTTGATCATAGCATTGTGTTGATCATAGCATTGTGTTGATCATAGCATTGTGTTGATCATAGCATTGTGTTCCCAACACCAGGCGGCCGACAACACTGTAACACAGGCGTCACCGATTGAAGCTGTCCTGGCAGAACTCCGGAGGCTATCTGAAGGACAGGAACAGCTGCGGCAGGATAATCGAGCGCTGGCTGCACAAGTCCAACACATCGCGGGGCAGCAGGGAACGGCAGAACCAACAGCACCGGCAACGACATCAACGCTGCAGTCAACAGCAGCGCCACTACAAGGGCCAGCAGCACAGCTGCCAACGCCACAATGCGGGGGTAGCGCAAGCCTGGTACACGCCGTTGATCTGGTACGTCTTGGGTAGCTAGCTGTGCATTCTCTCTCTGTGTCTCTCTGTCTCTGTCTCTCTCTGTCTCTGTCTCTGTCTCTCTGTCTCTCTCTTTCTCTCTGTCTCTCTTCGCTTTAAACTCACGCACACACACTCTCTCTGTCCTCCTCTCTCTCTCCCCCCCTCTCTCTCTCTCTCTCTCTCTCTCTCTCTCTCTCTCTCTCTCTCTCTCTCTCTCTCTCTCTCTCTCTCTCTCTCTCTCTCTCTAATAGTTTAAATGATATTAAGATTTGTAACAAGATTTGACTAAAGAAGCGTTACAAGACATGCGGTTTTTAAAATCGTCCACAATTTCACAGTGATTGCCACAGGCACATTAAATAAACAAACATTAACCAGCCAACCAAGCCATCTCTGTCTGTCTATCTCTGTCTGTCTATCTGTCTGTCTATCTCTGTCTGTCTATCTCTGTCTGTCTATCTCTGTATGTCTATCTGTGTCTGTCTATCTGTGTCTGTCTGTCTGTCTATCTGTCTGTCTATCTCTGTCTGTCTATCTGTCTGTCTTTGTCTGTCTATCTCTGTCTATCTCTGTCTGTCTATCTGACTATCTCTGTATGTCTGTCTGTCTATCTGACTATCTCTGTATGTGTCTGTCTGTCTATCTGACTATCTCTGTATGTGTCTGTCTGTCTATCTGACTATCTCTGTATGTGTCTGTCTGTCTATCTCTGTATGTCTCTGTCTGTCTTTGTCTCTGTCTGTCTATCTGTCTGTCTATCTCTGTATGTCTATCTCTGTCTATCTCTGTCTCTCCTGCCCACCTCCCCCCTCCTCCCCACATCCCCCCCCCCCTCAGCTCCTACACGGCCGATCTAATCTGTCAATGTGTTGGGGGTCGCACACAAGCATTGTCCGTGTCAGTGTCGATACATGCAAATAGACTGAACATTCCTCATTGATGACGACAGCCAAGTTGATGGTTGAGTGTTTGGGACCCCGCCACCTGCTTGCTAAAGAGAAGAGATGTTCCGATCTCTCCCCCCCCCCCCCCCCCATTGTGTGGCACAAAACCAGGTAAAAATGGTAAAGATCCTGAAATCCATGTCGGTGAATTATAGAAACATGAAAATACCCAGCATGCATCCCACGACACAGAGTAGAGTATAATTATATGGCCGACGCAACATAGGGTCAAGCACATGCTATCCTCTTCGTGCTAAACCATGGGTGTACATGGGCGTTTTGGCCCACACACGCACAGGAAAATAAAATAATGTTTGAACATTTTTTCTGAGTACCATGTGAGGAAACACGTTCACATACTATTGCATGACAATAAGGTGAGTCACACTATCTAAAACAACGCTATGACAGAAGTGACTGTAATATCATGCACACCACTCATAATTATGAACAGCGCTATGACAGAAGTGACTGTAATATCATGCACACCACACATATAAACATCGCTATGACAGAAGTGACTTTAATATCATGCACACCACACATATAAACATCGCTATGACAGAAGTGACTAATATCATGCAGACCACACATATGAACATCGCTATGACAGAAGTGACTTTAATATCATGCAAACCACACATATGAACATCGCTATGACAGAAGTGACTGTAATAGCATGGAAACCACACATATGAACAGCGCTATGACAGAAGTGACGGTAATATCATGCATAGTACTTACTGTATTTGAACAGTGCTATGACAGAAATGACGGTAATATCCTGATCATTACATATAAGAACAGTGCTATGACAGAAGTGACGGTTATATCATGCACATCACACAGGGACCGACTGTGGAATGTGCTCCGCCGTGCAGTACCTCTGGGTCACCGGGGAACCAGGCTGCCTATCCTGCCCCGCCCTTGATGGCAAGATCACAGGAATCAGAGGACCAAGTGTTAAGGTTGTCAGACCATGAGGTAAATTCATCTCAGAAAAACACCACCCACCGAAACATTATTTTAAAACTTGAAGTTGTGTTTCAAATGAATAATATAAGATGTTTGATGGGTTGTTGACAGACCAGCTTTTTTGTCGATATGCCCCCCGAGGACCGACAAAAAAGCTGGTCTGGCAACAAACCATCAAACATCGTTTTTGTCATCATTTTGGTGGTTCAACATTAAGTGAAAAATCAACACAGGGAGCCATGGTTTGAAACGCGAGTTCTGTTATCATAATGCATGTTCGGGGCCCCAGCACGTTGTTCAAAGCTGGCGTGCGAAAGCAACTTACTGTGTGTGATTTGAGTTTATAATGTTGAGACAAGTATGTCAGGTTTGAGGATGCGAAGTTCTGTAGGTTCCGACTAAAGAGTGGTGTGTGAAACCAACAGTAAGCGCCTTTGAGACGATAGTGCCCACACGTTGCATTCGAGCGATGGGATTGTCGTATTTCAAACGAGGTGATTTGCTTGCACAGTCAGCGTTGACCATCTCACAACAGATGTTATGTGGATTATCGTGCGACGTTCGAGTCGGGGGCAAGGAATCGCAGGAAGCAAAGATGAGTCTTTTTCCATTGTCACCTTTCTTTCCGGTTGTTGGTGCATATAATATTGTGCGGACAAAATGATGCGACGGCGAGTGTTTTTTGCCTCCAAGATTTTGTGGTGTGGGTAATGTTTTTCTCGTTTCATACCCACACCAAAACCTGAAACACACCCCACCCCACCCTCCCCCTCCCTCACAATCAGTCCATGAACACAAACACTGACACACACTAATTAATGATCAAGTTACCCCCCCCCCCAACCCTTCACTTGCACACCTGCAACGCAGACGATCATATTATTGATTAAATATTCATATAGGTCAGTGTTGGGTTTTTTGTTCTTGTTTGTGTTATTGCAGAATCGGTTTTCTCTTATTGCTACACGTGTCTCTTCATTACATTTCACCATCGCCCTACCACCCTGCCCCTCTCGGTATTCCACCCCTCGGTTTTCAGTGGTAAATATTAGCAATCGAATATTGAAGCTACGTTGAGTCAAAGGTCACAGAAGATTTGCATCGTGCAGCACTGCACGAATTGGGTCAAAGGACACAAACGATTTGCGTCGTGCCGCGAAGGAAAGATAATCGCGATCTTGTTTCTCATTGCCTCTCTGTTTTTCATTAGACTTGTCATTCTGCTTGCTCGGCTTTGTCAGATGTCTTCATTTCTTGTTGCTATGTTCTTTGCTTTTTTATTATTATTTTTTTATTTGCGCTTAGTTTATCGATACAACGTCTTGTGCACGGGTCAAAATGTGTGTGTCAGGGGTCAATTGGTTTGACTTAAACTTGACGTTCGTGTTTCTCCAAACAGAGATACACGCACTCCATGACTTTGTGAGAAGATAAAACAATATCGATAGGTTTCATTTTTTTGCGATAAAGCATAAATGTATGACCTTTGATGAGGTAGTTTTGTTTTTTGTTTACATTTGCCAGTTTGCCAGTTCGTATTTGGAACTTGGCGAAGCAGTGTCGTCTGTTTAGGTCTGGGGAAACGCCAATGAAAAGAGCCGAAGAATCCTCGAGCGTTTCTATTGGGTTTGCTTTTGATTATCCATGTAATAGGGCTTCCTGCAACTATGGTAACCGGGGATTTATTCCCCGGGGAACATGAGATTTATTTCCCAGGTGCTTGTGAATGAAAACTCGTGAAAATGATGACAACTTATAATGTCCGGAGTTGATCATAATGCAACAAAAGGCGATCATTATGCTCCACGAGGACCAACACTAAAATGCAAATGATACTGAATGCAATGCAATTTGGACGTATGTGTTGTGGTTTACATAGTCCGGGCTGATCAGTTTTATTGTATCGGTTCTAGTGTCATTAGTGCATAATTTCCTTCAGCTCATTTCAATAAGGCTCCAGTTCTTACCACAACAAGGCACCCGCTTCTTTCTCTCTCTGATTTGATTTGATTTGATAGCTGTTGCTTTTTGGGTCCAGCGGACCATATAGGCCAAATCAGGACCCCACAAGTTTAACATTACACATATTCAAATTAAACCAATTTCAATAAACTATATCAGGAAAGTCACCCAAAAGGAATTCAAAAGCTTCAAGGATGAGAAAATGGAACACAGTAAAACTATTATAAAGCTCACAGTAAAACTATTATCACACTATTTTCATGAGTCATCTTGAGCACCTCATTCTAAAGTCTTATTCTGGCCCAGTTCCAGAACTGTACAAGAGGTTCATCGACGATGGTTTGGGTGCCACTTCTCTGTTTGAACCCCTCCTTCTTGATTTCATTCACTTCATCCAAGCATTCCATCCCAGCATCAAATTCACATTCAACATCTCTTCCTCATCTGTGGTCTTTCTTGACATCTCCATCTCCATCTTGCATGGTCGCTTCACCACCTCTGTCTTATACAAAGAAACTGACGCTCATTCATACCTTGATTTCAACTCTTCTCATCATCCTGCCAACAAAAGCAGCATTCCTTTCTCTCAATTCCTTCGTCTTCGGAGGCTCTGCTCTGAAGACGACGACTTCCACCAACAGTCTGTCTTGATGACGTCTTTCTGTTTGGCCCGCAACTACCCTGATGCACTCGTCCGTGACGCCCTTCTGCGTGTTACCCAGGTCTGTCGAGAGTCCGCCCTCAGTCCTACACCATCTGGGCACAGTGACAGACCCGTCGTTTCCCTACTGTTTCATCCCCACAACATGCCAGTAAGCAGAATCCTGAAATCAAACTGGCACATCCTTCAATGAAGTGACTCTGTTGGTTCGATCTTTGCTCAAAAACCACTCTGTGCTTTCAGAAAAGACCGCAGCGCCCGCGACCTCTTGGTGAGATCCCGTCTTCGCAGTCCCACCAACCCCACAGCCCCTGGGACATTTCCTTGTTCTAAACGAAATTGCAAATCTTGTCCCTTCCTCCACTCTGACACCTGCCTCCAAGGCCCTCGTGGCTCCTTCACGGTCAAGAGAACGTTTGACTGTCAAAGTCACAACGTTGTCTATGCGATCGTCTGCCTCTCTTGTCGCCAGATTTATATCGGAGAAACCGCGCACATCCTCGAGGTGCGTTTCTCCGAGCATCTGGCCGACATCCGTCATTCCCGCAATAGGCCAGTATCCCTTCATTTCATCGCCGTTAATCACTCACTTGATCATGTCAGAGTCATGGCTCTGTGGCAAGTACGTGGCGACTCCTTCGAGCGCAAACTCAGGGAGTCCCACATCATATCATCCCTCGGCACTACCTGCCCCGATGGAATTAACATCCGCCGTTAATTCATTCATCTCAACCTTCCCCCCGCTGTTCCACCTTGTGTGTATGTGTGTGTGTGTGTGTGTGTGTGTGTGTGTGTGTGTGTGTGTGTGTGTGTGTGTGTGTGTGTGTGTGTGTGTGTGTGTGTGTGTGTGTGCGTGTGTGTGTGTGTGTCCGCACGGGTACGTGAGTTTCCTCTTTCGTTCCCATTCACCCCCCCCCCACATTTTGTTTGGTCTACGGACCTCAAAGCTGCCGCTTTTCAACTCTAACTTTTTCTTGCCTGTGTTATTGTTGGCTCCCCCTCGAGTAGCTTCCCTTGCTTCTCTGTCTTTGTCATTTGTTGGTTTGTGCAGTGCAGTTGTTTTGTCAGTTATTCTCCTCTTTATCTGTTCTATCGTCTTTCTTCTTCTTTTTTGTGTGTGTACTTTTGTGTTTTTGTGCCTGAAGAAGACCCGTAGGTCGAAACGTCGCTGTTATTCGTTCCGTGTTCGTCATTTTAACGTGAGTACATTGCTTTTTGGTCTCTTTATTGTTCCCTCTCACGTGCAGTCGCCATTGTTTAATACTTTCGTCATATCACCTTGACTGTACCCCTTTGTTGTTTCGTATCCATCGTGTTAGTAAGTGTGCACTTCTTTCCTTTTAAGATCTTCTATTCGTGTTGTATTCTTTTATTTTATACATTTCTTCACCATCCCTTTCTTTCTTAAAAGTCTTTAGATCTATTTTGATTTTATTTTGATTTCCCATTTTCTTTGCTAAGAAGTTTTACCGGAACAGTCTTTATACACTACAGTTATCCAATAACAGCAACTGTTTCTATGCCTTGCCATAGTTTAATTCTCCAGAACACACGCTAGCCTCCTAACGAGTTTGAATCTTTTTCTTCCGCCGTTTTTTCAACCACTGGCACTTGGTTACGCTAAAGCTATGTTCAACTCCACCAAACTCGCAAGTCATATTACTTTTCTCAAACACTGCCTCCGCCTCCGCGTCATACCAAATGGCTTTCAACTCCACCATTCTGCGTCTGATCTACACAACACTCCGCTTGTAGCTAGCACAAACAACATTTTAGCACAAGCAAGCCGCAAACTAATTGGTGCTCATGTCAAGTCACTTGATCGGTCACGTGATGCCAATGCTAAGCTCCTGCACCACCTTCGAGCTCAACCCACCTCCATTCTTCCAACTCCAGTTGCATTCCGACTCAAGCAGGTCCTGCATGTACATAACCAACTCATTCATGTTCATTGCACCACACTCAAAGAGAACAAACTACAAACACTATTGGAACAAAACCCAGCACATCAGCCACCTACCTCTAACTCAGACACCCTTTCTCCCCCATCTGCTTTAGTTCGATGTGTCCCCGACACAGTCACTTTGTCAGAGAGCGAGCGCTCTGTACTTTCCAAAGGACTCAAATTCATCCCAATCCAACCTACTGCCAGCAAATACAATACCCATCTCGACTGCCAACGCTTTTTTTCGTAAACTTCGCTGGATGGCCATTCTCGGCACTGTTCCCCGCCCACCACCTCTCTCTGGCCAAGCTGATGTTTTCACTCACTTTTTCAAAACTCCTGCCTACAGAGAACCTCAACAAGACAAGTCCGTTGACGTTGAACTGTACATAGCCAAATGCCATAGAGAAATCAGCAAACTTAAATCCAAACCTGCTCGTAACTCCAACCTGACACGAGACGAACAGCAAACCCATGTCTCGCTTAAATCGCGCCAGGACATCGTCATCAAACCTGCTGACAAGGGCGGTGCTGTGGTCGTCTGTGACCGAGAACTGTACCTTC
Source organism: Littorina saxatilis (assembly GCF_037325665.1). Classification (NCBI taxonomy): domain Eukaryota; kingdom Metazoa; phylum Mollusca; class Gastropoda; order Littorinimorpha; family Littorinidae; genus Littorina; species Littorina saxatilis. Next base: position 54,795,113 of record NC_090256.1, on the reverse strand, counting down.
GCGAAGCCCATCGCCAACTCAATGACGCAGCGTCATACAAACCACTCCCTCAGGCCTCCCTCCCCCTCGACCAAAAACAGATCGCAGATACAATTAAAGAACAGATCAAACACAACAATCTTCCCGCCACTGCCAAACTTCTGTTGAAGTCTGACGCTAAACAGCCCACTTTCTACCTCCTCCCGAAAATACACAAACCCAACACCCCAGGCAGACCCATCGTTTCTGCCTGCAGCTGTCCAACAGAGTTCATTTCGGAATACTTGGACTTCCTCCTTCAACCCATTGTACAGTCACTGCCAACGTACGTCAAAGACACAACACATACCCTCAACCTTCTTGAACACCTCAACAGCCATCCCAGTTTTCAGCCCCAAGTGTCGTTCACGTTGGATGTTGTGTCCCTGTACACATCCATACCCCACACTGACGGACTCAAAGCACTTACATTCTTTCTGGATCGTCGTCCCACTGATTCTGCCTACCCACCAACCACAACACTTGTTCGCCTGGCTGAGCTTGTTCTCACTTTGAACACTTTTGAGTTTGACGGACAGGTGTTTGAGCAGATCAGCGGAGTCGCCATGGGTCCAAAGTGTTTCCCATTGATTTGTTTTGTTTTGTCGATCACGGTGTCTTTTGCATACTGATTTGTTGAGCATACCATTGTATTGTAGTGTCCAAATTATATTGTAGTGTCCAAATTATATTGTACTGTCCAAATTATATTGTGCTTTCCAAATGATATTGTAATGTCCAAATGATATTGTACTGTCCAAATGTTATTGTACTGTCCAAATTATATTGTATTGTCCATTTTTGTTATTGTCCATTGTATTGTGTTGTCTATTGCATTGTATTGCCCATATTAGTGTATTATAAATAGCATTGTGTTGTCCATAGCATTGTATTGTCCATAACTGTCATTTGTATTGTCCATAACATTGTGTTGTCCATAGCATTGTATTGTCCATAACTGTCATTTGTATTGTCCATAACATTGTGTTGTCCATAGCATTGTATTGTCCATAACATTGTGTTGTCCATGTTTGGTGGCGTGTTGGCAGACCAGCTTTTGTGTTGGTCCGAGGGGACCATATCGTCTTTTGTTTTATCTTGATCTAGGGCCGACGGCTGCGGTTGATAAAAATATAATGCTGTGGTTGATAAAAATGTAAGGCTGCGGTTGATAATAATGTAAGGCTGCAGCTGATAAAAATGTAACGCTGCAGTTGATAAAAATGTAAGGCTGCGGTTGATAATAATGTAAGGCTGCAGTTGATAAAAATGTAACGCTGCAGTTGATAAAAATGTAAGGCTGCGGTTGATAATAATGTAAGGCTGCGGTTGATAAAAATGTAAGGCTGCGGTTGATAATAAGCTACTCACAAAAAGTTAAGGATCACTTGCACACAAATTCATAACTTTCCAAATAAGAAAGCCAATGCGTTGGTATTTGGCAAACGTTTAATTCAATGCTTTAGCAATAACGATGCAACATTTCCTTCAATTTCAAGCAATCGTTTGGTCTGTACATTTTATCAAAGTGTGTACGTATCGAAATTTAATTTCACAAAGTCGTTGAAATCACAAGACATGGCATTCAGATGCTCCCAAAAGTTCAGTAATGCGTGTAACCGCCCTGGCTGTTATGGCACTCGACGCAGCGAGTCTTCATAGAGTTGACCAGGGTGGTGAAGATCCTCTGTGGAAGCGCCTGCCACTCAGCCTGCAGCATCTGGTAGAGGTGCCGGACATCCCTGGGAGGGGGGAGGTTGCTCCTCACTTTGCGATCCAACTCATCCCAGAGGTTCTCAATCGGGTTGAGATCGGGACTGCATGCTGGCCACTCCATTCTGTTGACTCCAGACTGCTGCAGGAAGTCGTTGACCACCCTTGCCCTGTGGGGGCGAGCGTTGTCATCCTGGTAGACAGCCTGCGGTCCCATTTGCTGCAGTGTAGGCACAAACAGCGGTCGAAGGATCTCATCCCGGTATTGGAGGCCAGTCAGGTTACCCTGTACATGAAACAAGGGTGTTCTGTGGTGAAGGCTGAAGGCCCCCCCCCCCCCCCAGACCATTACAGAACCTCCACCAAAGGCCACCTTTTCATGGACAGTGGGGTCAATGTAGCGTTCCCCTTGGCGCCTCCAGACCCTCAGTCAGTCGTCGTTGTGGTTCAGGGTGAAACGTGATTCATCACTGAACAGAACCTGGGACCATTGCTGACGTGTCCACCTCACGTGACGTCTGCAGAAGGCGCGGCGTGCTGCCCTGTGGGATGGAGTTAAGCGTGGCCGTGCAGCTGGGCGACGAGAACGGAGGTTAAACCCATGAAAGCGATTCCGTATGGTCTGCTGGCTGATGTTGGTGTTAGTAGCCACCCTCAGCTGCCTTCGAATAATGCTGGAAGAGGCTGTTCTTGTTTGCAAGGCTAGTCGTTCAATGAGACGATCTTCGCGTGGAGTTGTCTTCTTTGGTCGCCCAGGTCTGCGTCTTTCCTGGACCCTCCCAGTGGCTGTGAAACGTTGAATCAGTCTGACAATGACCGAGATGGACACGTAAAGTCGCCTGGCCACTTCTCGCTTGGGGACACTATCTTGGAACCATGCAACAGCTCGTCCCCTCTAAAACTCGTTCAATTTTCGTCGTGGAGGCATTGTCAGACAATGCCTAATACTGGTGGTATGTCTTCTCAGAAAGCCAAGCAAGTGACAGCATCTAACACATAAACAGCAGTGCTTGCACGTGCATAATGGTTTTTCCATGTGGCTTGTGCAATGTGTTCGGGCTGAACGGTCCAATACAAGGTCCTTTTTCGCAAGTTTCCGCTTTTTCTTTTGCTACCAAGCTCAGTAGTAGAGAATCCCGTGCAATTTTCCCACTAACACAACATCGCCCATTTACAGCTGAATAAGAATTCATAACAATTTGGTTTGACTGAGAAATAAATAACAGTAGCGAACTGATTTTATTGAGCACCTGTTTTCTCATAGTGATTCTTAACTTTTTGTGAGTAGTGTAATGTAACAAAAGGCGATATTTATGCTCCTCAAGGACCAACAAAAAATGCAACAAAACAGAAACTGCATGTGTGTGCACAATATTTTTGTTTTCTTTTTCTGGAGAGATCTCTTCTTTCATGGTCGCTCAGTTGTAGAAACGATTATGAGGCCTGTCAGTTTGCTGTCTGAGTGCTCTGAACAGTGTAGACATAGAGCACGTACATTCTCACAACAGAAGAGGACACTCCCATTGTATTCTCCAGGCGTGCTGCCAGTGCCACAAACGATCCCGGTGCATCAGCCAAGTGGTGTGTGACTGCCGTGCGAACTGCACCCCCTGTACCAACTGTGCTGCTAAACGCTGTTCGAATCGAGCCGTTGATCTGGTACGTCTTGGGTAGCTGTGTACTCTCTCTCTCTCTCTCTCTCTCTCTGTCTCTCTCTCTGTCTCTCTGTCTCTCTCTCTCTCTCTCCTTCTCCCTCTCTCTCTCTCTCTCTCTCTCTCTCTCTCTCTCTCTCTCTCTCTCTCTCTCTCTCTCTCTCTCTCTCTCTCTCTCTCTCTCTCTCTCTCTCTCTCTCTCTCTCTCTCTCTCATTGATGACAATTGCAACAGCCATTGTGTTTCAAACCCCGCCACCTGCTTGATAAAGAGAAGAGATGTTCCGATCTCCCGGGCCACTTTATTAGCATACCTGCTTGCCTCCCCCCCCTTTTTTGTGGCACAAAACCAAGTAAAAACGGTAAAGATCCTGAAATATATATAAAAAAAATCAAAAAAAAAGCATGCATCACATGAAACAGAGTATAATTATATGGCCGACGCAACATAGGGTCAAGCACATACAATCCTCTTCGTGCAAAACCACGAGTGTACGTGGGCGTTTCAGCCCACAAACGCACAGGAAAATAAAATAATGTTTGAACATTTTTTTCTGACTACCGATGTAACCATGTGAGGAAAGACGTTCACATACTATTGCATGACAATAAGGTGAGTCACACTATCTAAAACAACGCTATGACAGAAGTGACGGTCATATCATGCACAAAACTCATAATTATGAACAGCGCTATGACAGAAGCGACGGTCATATCATGCACAAAACTCATAATTATGAACAGCGCTATGGCAGAAGTGACGGTCATATCATGCAAACCACACATATAAACATCGCTATGACAGAAGTGACGGTCATATCATGCACACAACTCATAATTATGAACAGCGCTGTGACAGAAGTGACTAATATCATTTTGTTTCTTTGCTTAACGCCCACGAAGGGCCATATCAGGGCGGTGCTGCTTTGACATATAACGTGCGCCACACACAAGACAGAAGTCGCAGCACAGGCTTCATGTCTCACCCAGTCACATTATTCTGACACCGGACCAACCAGTCCTAGCACTAACTCCATAATGCCAGACGCCATTTCTTAGGTATGATCCGGCCGGGGACTAATATCATGCAAACCACACATATAAACATCGCTATGACAGAAATGACGGTAATATCATGCATAGTACATAATATGAACAGTGCTAGGACAGAAATGACAGTAATATCATGATCATTACATATATGAACAGTGCTATGACAGAAGTGACGGTTATATCATGCACATCACACAGGGGCCGGCTGTGGAATGTGCTCAGCCGTGCAGTACCTCTGGGTCACCGGGGAACCAGGCTGCCTCTCCTGCCCCGCCCTTGATGGCAAGATCACAGGAATCAGAGGACCAAGTGTTAATGTTGTCAGACCATAAGGTAAATTCATCTCAGAAAAAAAACCACCCACCGAAACCTCATATTTTAAGACTTGAAGTTATGTTTCAAATGAATAAGGTGCATTATCATTAGTTTTACTCTTTTTATATTTAGTCAAGTTTTGACTAAATTTTTCGAGGGGGAATCGAAACGAGGGTCGTGGTGTATGTGCGTGTGTGCGTGTGTACGTGTGTGCGTGTGTGTGTGTGTGTGTGTAGAGCGATTCAGACGAAACTACTGGACCGATCTTTATGAAATTTGACATGAGAGTTCCTGGGTAGGAAATCCCCGAACGTTTTTTTCATTTTTTTGATAAATGTCTTTGATGACGTCATATCCGGCTTTTCGTGAAAGTTGAGGCGGCACTGTCACGCCCTCATTTTTCAACCAAATTGGTTGAAATTTTGGTCAAGTAATCTTCGACGAAGCCCGAACTTCGGTATTGCATTTCAGCTTGGTGGCTTAAAAATTAATTAATGACTTTGGTCATTAAAAATCTGAAAATTGTAAAAAAAAACGTAAAAATTTATAAAACGATCCAAATTTACGTTTATCTTATTCTCCATTATTTGCAGATTCCAAAAACATATAAATATGTTATATTCGGATTAAAAACAAGCTCTGAAAATTAAATATATAAAAATTATTATCAATTTTTTTTTTTCGAAATCAATTTAAAAACACTTTCATCTTATTCCTTGTCGGTTCCTGATTCCAAAAAATATATAGATATGATATGTTTGGATTAAAAACACGCTCAGAAAGTTAAAACGAAGAGAGGTACAGAAAAGCGTGCTATCCTTCTCAGCGCAACGAATACCCCGCTCTTCTTGTCAATTCCACGGGTACTGCCTTTGCCACGGGCGGTGGAGTGACGATGCTACGAGTATACGGTCTTGCTGCGTTGCGTTGCGTTCAGTTTCATTCTGTGAGTTCGACAGCTACTGGACTAAATATTGTATTTTCGCCTTACGCGACTTGTTTATATTTAGTCAAGTTTTGACTAAATATTTTAACATCGTTGTTGTTGTTGCTGGTGTTGTTGTTGTTGTTGTTGTTGTTGTTGTTGTTGCTGGTGTTGTTGTTGTTGTTGTTGTTGTTGTTGTTGTCGTTGTTGTCGTTGTTTTCCTTATTTTTGTTTTTCATTTTGAATTTACATCATAGAGCAACTTTTGTTAAACAATTATCTGCCGTGTTCTAGGCAAATATTGTGTGAACCACCAACCAGACATAAGTCCATATTTGGTGTCTGTATTTTCACTGTCTTCAAAGTTGACTGTTGATCGCAGCAGTCAGTTCAGCCTTTACCCCTCTGTAAACAGTTGATCGTAGCAGTCAGTTCAGTCTTTACCCTTCTGTAAACTGTTGATCGTAGCAGTCAGTTCAGTCTTTACCCTACTGTAAACTGTTGATCGTAGCAGTCAGTTCAGCCTTTACCCTACTGTAAACTGTTGATCGTAGCAGTCAGTTCAGCCTTTACCCAACTGTAAACAGTTGATCGTAGCAGTCAGTTCAGCCTTAACCCCTCTGTAAACTGTTGATCGTAGCAGTCAGTTCAGCCTTTACCCTACTGTAAACAGTTGATCGTAGCAGTCAGTTCAGCCTTAACCCCTCTGTAAACTGTTGATCGTTGCAGTCAGTTCAGCCTTTACCCTACTGTAAACAGTTGATCGTAGCAGTCAGTTCAGTCTTTACCCTTCTGTAAACTGTTGATCGTAGCAGTCAGTTCAGTCTTTACCCTACTGTAAACTGTTGATCGTAGCAGTCAGTTCAGTCTTTACCCCTCTGTAAACTGTTGATCGTAGCAGTCAGTTCAGCCTTTACCCTACTGTAAACTGTTGATCGTAGCAGTCAGTTTAGCATTTACCCTAATGTAAACTGTTGATCGTAGCTGTTAGTTCAGCCTTTACCCTACTGTAAACTGTTGATGGTAGCAGTCAGTTCAGCCTTTACCCTACTGTAAACTGTTGATCGTAGCAGTCAGTTCAGCCTTTACCCCTCTGTAAACAGTTGATCGTAGCAGTCAGTTCAGTCTTTACCCCTCTGTAAACTGTTGATCGTAGCAGTCAGTTCAGTCTTTACCCCTCTGTAAACTGTTGATCGTAGCAGTCAGTTCAGCCTTTACCCTACTGTAAACTGTTGATCGTAGCAGTCAGTTCAGCCTTTACCCTACTGTAAACTGTTGATCGTAGCAGTCAGTTCAGCCTTTACCCTACTGTAAACTGTTGATCGTAGCAGTCAGTTCAGTCTTTACCCCTCTGTAAACTGTTGATCGTAGCAGTCAGTTCAGCCTTTACCCTACTGTAAACTGTTGATCGTAGCAGTCAGTTCAGCCTTTACCCTACTGTAAACTGTTGATCGTAGCAGTCAGTTCAGTCTGTACCCCTCTGTAAACAGTTGATCGTAGCAGTCAGTTCAGCATTTACCCCTCTGTAAACAGTTGATCGTAGCAGTCAGTTCAGCCTTTACCCTACTGTAAACTGTTGATCGTAGCAGTCACTTCAGCCTTTACCCTACTGTGAACTGTTGATCGTAGCAGTCAGTTTAGCATTTAGCCTACTGTAAACTGTTGATCGTAGCAGTCAGTTTAGCATTTAGCCTACTGTAAACCGTTGATCGTAGCAATCAGTTTAGCCTTTACCCTACTGTAAACTGTTGATCGTAGCAGTCAGTTTAGCATTTAGCCTACTGTAAACCGTTGATCCTAGCAATCAGTTTAGCATTTGCCCTACTGTAAACCGTTGATCGTAGCAGTCAGTTCAGCCTTTACCCCTCTGTAAACAGTTGATCGTAGCAATCAGTTTAGCCTTTACCCTACTGTAAACTGTTGATCGTAGCAGTCAGTTCAGCCTTTACCCCTCTGTAAACAGTTGATCGTAGCAATCAGTTTAGCCTTTACCCTACTGTAAACTGTTGATCGTAGCAGTCAGTTCAGCCTTTACTCCTCTGTAAACAGTTGATCGTAGCAATCAGTTTAGCCTTTACCCTACTGTAAACTGTTGATCGTAGCAGTCAGTTCAGTCTTTACCCTACTGTGTACTGTTGATCGTAGCAGTCAGTTCAGCCTTTACCCCTCTGTAAACAGTTGATCGTAGCAGTCAGTTCAGTCTTTACCCTACTGTAAACAGTTGATCGTAGCAGTTAGTTCAGCATTTACCCCTCTGTAAACAGTTGATCGTAGCAGTCAGTTCAGCCTTTACCCTACTGTAAACTGTTGATCGTAGCAGTCACTTCAGCCTTTACCCTACTGTGAACTGTTGATCGTAGCAGTCAGTTTAGCATTTAGCCTACTGTAAACTGTTGATCGTAGCAGTCAGTTTAGCATTTAGCCTACTGTAAACCGTTGATCGTAGCAATCAGTTTAGCCTTTACCCTACTGTAAACTGTTGATCGTAGCAGTCAGTTTAGCATTTAGCCTACTGTAAACCGTTGATCGTAGCAATCAGTTTAGCATTTACCCTACTGTAAACCGTTGATCGTAGCAATCAGTTTAGCCTTTACCCTTCTGTAAACTGTTGATCGTAGCAGTCAGTTCAGCCTTTATCCTACTGTAAACAGTTGATCGTAGCAGTCAGTTCAGCCTTTACCCTACTGTAAACAGTTGATCGTAGCAGTCAGTTCAACCTTTATCCTACTGTAAAGAGTTGATCGTAGCGATCAGTTTAGCCTTTACCCTACTGTAAACTGTTGATCGTAGCAGTCAGTTTAGCATTTACCCTACTGTAAACCGTTGATCGTAGCAGTCAGTTCAGCCTTTACCCCTCTGTAAACAGTTGATCGTAGCAATCAGTTTAGCCTTTACCCTACTGTAAACTGTTGATCGTAGCAGTCAGTTTAGCATTTACCCTACTGTAAACCGTTGATCGTAACAGTCAGTTCAGCCTTTACCCCTCTGTAAACAGTTGATCGCAGCAATCAGTTTAGCCTTTACCCTACTGTAAACTGTTGATCGTAGCAGTCAGTTCAGTCTTTACCCTACTGTGAACTGTTGATCGTAGCAGTCAGTTCAGCCTTTACCCTACTGTAAACTGTTGATCGTAGCAGTCAGTTCAGCCTTTACCCTACTGTAAACTGTTGATCGTAGCAGTCAGTTCAGTCTTTACCCCTCTGTAAACAGTTGATCGTAGCAGTCAGTTCAGTCTTAACCCTACTGTAAACTGTTGATCGTAGCAGTCAGTTCAGTCTTTACCCCTCTGTAAACAGTTGATCGTAGCAGTCAGATGTGTAGGTGTTTTGTGAGAGACAAACCATGCATGAAGTGTTGTTAAGACTCCTAGATTAGCTCACTGAGTCACTCTTTCCCGAGCTATGTTTCATTATTCGGGTATTTGAGCACGGACACTTCCACGTGACTGTAAGTGTCTTGTTAACCAAGCACTGGACCCAGCGGAGAGTTGTTTTACATGGCAGGCTGTGAACACCTTGAAACAGTGCTTACATAATTATCACTCAACACGCATTATTTTTGAAGGTACAGGAACATTTTCAACCTCTTTTGATGTCAATTTTCAACATTGAGATAATGGTATATTTTGCAGGACTATGCAAAAATGTTATTGTCTTTAAAAAAAGACAAGAAAAAAAGATATGTGATTGTGTGCACTCTGCACTGCATTGTGTCCTTTTTGGGTTAAACATCGCTCACACGCTCTGGGAAATATGTTCATTCCAATTGAGAAACTAATTTAATTTTAGCCAAAGAAAACGTCATGTCATTACGCTATTTTCAGCCATATCTGAAAGACGCGTTACAATGATTGAAATAGACTCACATTATTTCATCAAACTTAACCCAGCGATGTACTCCACTATCAAAATAGGCCCTGTAATTGTAACTGATACCCCTTTCAACTACCCAGCCCTAGTTTATATGATCATTGTCATGTCATCATATTCAACATTGTGTATCATAGACGCTGTCTGGTTGATTTCTCTGTTTTTATTTCACACTTGTTTCAAAACATTCTGAAAAGATCACAGGCAAAATATCATCGAAATCTATTTCGGGGGGTCAATCGATCAGTGTCGAATGTCTTTAAATATTGACCCGTTAAGTGTTATGATTGATAGACCCACTACGTGTTTCATTGCAGACTGTTGCTGATATGATTGTGGAAATGATGTCCATGGGCTTTGAGCTTGAGGATATCCATGATGCATTGCAGTATGGGAAAATGTCCACACAGGAGGCAGTAGACTGGTAAGCAGTGCACAGACTGCACTACTCGCTGTTTGCTCGTGAACCACTGACAGAATGAACGGAGAGTGGGATAGGCATGACAATTTGGCATTTAACAACATATTCAGACTGACAAAACCATGTAACCTCTTCTGATAATTGTTTACACTGTCATGGTTGTTAATGCTCCCAATGATCTTTGTTCATCAGTTTTTCACTTAAAGTCTGAAACTTGTACAGGAACTGAGTGAGGTACATTACACAAAAATGACTTCATGGATTGAAGCTAAGAAGTTTGGGGTAGTCTTAACGCTTGCTTCAGTTTATAGTGGATATATTCGATTCTATGATATCCAATCAAGGGGTTTTCTCATATTTGGCAAAATCGAGGTTGCATAATAACATTATTGTTTTGTTCTTTACATGTTTGAATACAAGCTAGCAAAACCTCAAATTGATACTGCATTATTTGCTCGGTACAAAATTGATTTTGTTTGTGTGATAATGACAGGATTGTGTTTGTGTGATAATGACAGGATTGTGTTTGTGTGATAATGACAGGATTGTGTTTGTGTGATAATGACAGGATTGTGTTTGTGTGATAATGACAGGATTGTGTGTGTGTGTGATAATGACAGGATTGTGTTTGTGTGATAATGACAGGATTGTGTGTGTGTGATAATGACAGGATTGTGTGTGTGTGATAATGACAGGATTGTGTTTGTGTGATAATGACAGGATTGTGTGTGTGTGATAATGACAGGATTGTGTGTGTGTGATAATGACAGGATTGTGTGTGTGTGATAATGACAGGATTGTGTTTGTGTGATAATGACAGGATTGTGTGTGTGTGATAATGACAGGATTGTGTTTGTGTGATAATGACAGGATTGTGTTTGTGTGATAATGACAGGATTGTGTTTGTGTGATAATGACAGGATTGTGTTTGTGTGATAATGACAGGATTGTGTTTGTGTGATAATGACAGGATTGTGTGTGTGTGATAATGACAGGATTGTGTTTGTGTGATAATGACAGGATTGTGGCAGGCAAACCTGGCTATGCTGCTAGTGGAGCACAACCACCAACCCGTACACTGGTAAGCTGAGTCTTTGCAGTTTACACCCAGTCAGCACTAGCGTTAGGGACTCCTGTGATTATCACACATTTTACTTTGATAGATTTTTGCTGAATGTGGAACTGAGCCTTTTAATGAGGAGAATGGAGTAGATGCAGATGATATAGTAACAATATGCTAAACACCGTCACACTCTGCAAATTTGACTACGATTCTGTCTTACACCGACTTGTTAATATAATCTGTGTGATATAGTTGTGTGTCTTGCGAATAGAGCATGCTGTGAATGTTGAAATAGTATTCGAGCAGCAGTGTGTGACCTACAGACCCGAGTCAGTGTGCTGCTCAGCTGTGTGTGACCTACAGACCCGAGTCAGTGTGCTGCTCAGCAGTGTGTGACCTACAGACCCGAGTCAGTGTGCTGCTCAGCTGTGTGTGACCTACAGACCTGAGTCAGTTTGCTGCTCAGCTGTGTGTGACCTACAGACCTGAGTCAGTTTGCTGCTCAGAAGTGTGTGACCTACAGACCTGAGTCAGTTTGCTGCTCAGCTGTGTGTGACCTACAGACCTGAGTCAGTTTGCTGCTCAGCTGTGTGTGACCTACAGACCTGAGTCAGTTTGCTGCTCAGCTGTGTGTGACCTACAGACCGGAGTCAGTTTGCTGCTCAGCTATGTGTGACCTACAGACCTGAGTCAGTTTGCTGCTCAGCTATGTGTGACCTACAGACCTGAGTCAGTTTGCTGCTCAGCTGTGTGTGACCTACAGACCCGAGTCAGTTTGCTGCTCAGCTGTGTGTGACCTACAGACCTGAGTCAGTTTGTTGCTCAGCTGTGTGTGACCTACAGACCGGAGTCAGTTTGCTGCTCAGCTGTGTGTGACCTACAGACCCGAGTCAGTTTGTTGCTCAGCTGTGTGTTAACTACAGACCTGAGTCAGTTTGTTGCTCAGCTGTGTGTGACCTACAGACCCGAGTCAGTTTGCTGCTCAACTGTGTGTTACCTACAGACCTGAGTCAGTTTGTTGCTCAGCTGTGTGTGACCTACAGACCCGAGTCAGTTTGCTGCTCAGCTGTGTGTGACCTACAGACCTGAGTCAGTTTGCTGCTCAGCTGTGTGTGACCTACAGACCTGAGTCAGTTTGCTGCTCAGATGTGTGTCCAGCTGGACAGTACTTGACACTTGTGACTTGTCAAAGCGGACAGAGGCGTTACGGGTTTCTTTGATCAGGCACCCCATGCTCCTACGGTAGGACTGTAGTCATTTGACGTGGTATTGACTATCCTACGGTAGGACTGTAGTCATTTGACACGGTATATATTGACTATCCTACGGTAGGACTGTAGTCATTTGACATGGTATTGACTATCCTACAGTAGGACTGTAGTCATTTGACATGGTATTGACTATCCTACGGTAGGACTGCAGTCATTTGACACGGTATTGACTATCCTACAGTAGGACTGTAGTCATTTGACATGGTATTGGCTATCCTACAGTAGGACTGCAGTCACTTGACATGGTATTGACTGCCCTACGGTAGGACTGTAGTCATTTGACACGGTATTGACTATCCTACAGTAGGACTGCAGTCATTTGACATGGTATTGACTGCCCTACGGTAGGACTGCAGTCACTTGACATGGTATTGACTATCCTATGAATGCCTGAAAATCGGTCAACAATTCATTAGCGATGGATTACATAATTACACTTTACATGGCAGCATCTGACCTTGTCTTTAAGGGACACAAATCTACAATCTGGGGATGCTAAATTAGTTTACTAGTCACACATTTAAACAGCGCTATGACAGAAGTGACGGTAATATCGTGCCTTCTTCTTCTTCTTCAGCGTTCCAGAATTGTTATGGTTACGTGTGAGCTCGTTTGCCCATTTGGGTTCCCCACACTATACTCTGAGAGCATAGTCAGCTCACTCCGCTTTCGTTGAGTAGGCATGCTGGGTATTTTCGTGTTTCCATAACCCACCGAACTCTGACATGGATTGCAGGATCTTTTCCGTGCGCACTTGGTCTTGTGCTTGCGTGTACACACGAAGGGGGTTAAGTCACTAGCAGGTCTGCACATAAGTTGACCTACCTGGGAGATCGGAAAAATCTCCACGCTTAACCCACCAGGCGGCAGCGACCGGGATTCGAACTCACGACCTCCTGATTAGGAGGCCGACGTTTTACCACCACGCCACTGGGCCCGTAATATCGTGCCAATCACACATCACATACGGTTTCCAAAAAAAACCCATCCTGGTATAGCAGGTAATTTCTTAGTATTTTGCAAATACGAAAAAAATGATACATTTCTACTTCTCCAAGCAACATATACAGTAAACTACCTTGTGAGCGCCCAGTATCGAGCAAACGCTCACCCCCTAATTTGGGTCAAAAACTGTGTATAGAGTATAGTACCTTGTAAACGCCCATACCCCATTCTAAAGGTGTCAACAAACAGGTTCTTGTTGATATACGCCTCGTCACAAAATACAGAAATATCAATCGAGTGGACAATGATAACATGCTGCATGCAGTCACCCGTTGAGTTCTTACGTTTACTAATGCAGTCTCTGGATAGCCATGCCAAAAGTGGACGACGATTTGAGAGACTCATCTAAGGTTTAAGAGGTCGACCTTGGGGGACTTAAAGAGATCAAGTGAACGGACTGTGTTTTGAATACGCTGTGTTTTACACGTGTCGTACATCCCCACCCCCTTCACGATTTTGCGAGATGACTTTGATCAGGACAAATGAACTGACTACAGTTATGATATTTCGGTGTGTGCAAGGTTCTGGTTTTTGTTCAGACGCACGCGATCCTGCTCGTAACGCCGGATATGCGGAGCAGGTTTTGTGTTACCAAAACCTGTAACACAAAGTGATTGTACATTTGTGGTTAGTTTCCATGTTTCATTCTGGCGAGGCACTTGCACACACACACTAACGGGTCTGTGTCATAGAGAAAGGGACATAGGGGGTTTAACATTTCTTTTGGTTTAAACAAGTTTATTCAATAAATTCCATTGGTACTATTACCGCATACATGAAATAAGGAACATGGAGCACAACAAGCTAGGCTTATAAGCGTACTCTTAAAAGCAAATGAAATTTGGCGGACGATTTTAATATAACAAATTTGAAATAATGTCAAAATAATAATGGTAAATTATGGTAGACAAACATGTAACAATAAAAGGAAAAAAAAACAAAAGAAAAATAAACCAATGCTAAACTAACAACATTACTCACACACGCTAGCACACTCACTCGCACACACACGCATACAATGACTTCCACATGGTAAAAAATAGAATACTACCAGAACAAGAAAATGTAAACAGTACTGCACATGGTCGTTTCGAACATGGATGAGATAAATGCATTCATTATTCAAAACGTTTACTTAATAAGATAAACATGAATAACTGGTCAAATATAAATGCATTTTCGCTGTCTGACTTGTCTCTATTGCCATACAGAAAATCATCAGCGGTTAGCAAATCATAGTTGGGCAGTGTTGACAAGGTGACTTCACGTATTTGAAGAGATAAGGGGCAATGAAAAATATAGTGCTCCGCATTTTCAACACGATAACCACAAGTGCATGACGGGTCGGGAATTAAATGTCTGTCAAATAGATCACTATTTAGATTGCTGATCCTCAATCTCAGTCTGCAATGGATAATTTCTGATTTTCGATCAGATGTGTATCTATACGAGGGAACAACAGAATCATCAGAACCAATACGTTTTTTAAATAACCCAATAGAATCAAGTTGTTTTACAGTATCTGGAAGCTCATTCCACAGGGAAGTCGAAGACAGAAAAAATGACTTTTTATACAATTCAGTTCGAGAGTGGGGAGTCTGTCTGTCAAGTGGTCTTCGTCTATGGTAAGGGTTCACAGAAGCAACGAGAGGAGGCAGACGTTCTAGTAAGTATGGTGGCACGCGTGCATTAACTAATTTGAAATACAAAATCAATTTGTGTCTTTTTCGCCTCTCCTTCAGTGTTGTAAATCCTGATTCATCGTACAATTTTTGGTGACTCGTGCCACGAACTGCACCTATAATGGTTCTTATGGCATCAAGATGCAAGTTTTCTAATAAAGTAGCTAATCTGTCAGAACAGTTATCCCAAATGACGTCAGAAAAATCAAAATGGGGAATAATAAAAGATTTATACATAAGTTCAAGTGCCTTTCGGCTAAGGCGATACTTATAGGACCGAAAACATGAGAGAAGAACACGTACTTTAGATATAATTGACTGAACATGTGATTCCCATTTGCAGTCGCTCTGAATCAGTACACCAAGATGTTTGTGAACGTGGTTTTCTCTCAGAATTGTTCCATCAAATACAAGAGGAAGGGTTTCAGGCATTCTATTTCCAGAAAAGGTCATCAAATCTGTTTTTAAATTATTGAAATTAACTTTCCATTTTTCCGCCCAGTGTGCAATTTTGGCTAAGTCTGCATTTAAGATCTGTGTCCGCGTGTTTGCATCATTTAGAGATAAATACAAACTGGTATCATCAGCAAAAAGTTTAATGACAGATTCGATATTTATGACAATATCGTTAATGTACACAAGGAACAACAAGGGCCCCAGAACAGAACCTTGGGGAACACCTGAACAAACACGTCCGTATGTCGATTTCCTGCCTTGGATAACAACGGCTTGTAACCTGCCTGTCAAATAATCTTCAAACCATTTTAATAAAACACCTCTTATGCCTATAGCATATAATTTATGCAACAAACCCTTGTGCCACACTCTGTCGAATGCTTTTGATATATCACAGAAAACAGCCTGAGTCGTCAACTGCTTATCTAAGGATTGACAAAAATCGTCATACATACTCAACAACTGGAAACTAGTTGAATCACCAGGAATAAACCCTGACTGAGAAACCGTTAATAAATCATTCTCTGTGAGATATCGAAAAACATGGGCTTGAACACATTTTTCCAATACTTTTCCAATGCAACTGAGTAATGAAATCGGACGATAGTTACTGCAGTGTTCTTTTTCACCTTTCTTATAAATGGGATTCACATGAGCTACTTTCCAAATTTTCGGAAACTTTCCCTCAGCCAACGATCTCTGGAAAAGGGTTGCAAGCGGATTTGAAATAATACAAGCAGCAAGTTTAAGAAGTTTATTGTGAACCAAATCAGGACCTACTGCTTTCCTAACATCGAGGTTGTTTAGAACAGCGTACACCATTTCGGTAGTTATCACGAGAGGACTAATGGAAATGGGCTCTTCTTCAACTGGTGGAACGTCATCATCATGACCTTGTATATGCGACTGTCGTAGAAATGCTTCATTAAAAACCTCGGCTTTGTCCTCTGCAGAGTAATACACAATTCCATTGCTTTCAATGGGCGGAATCTCATTTGTACTCATTCCTTTCTTTTTCAAAAAAGAGTTGACTACCTTCCACCAGTCTTTATTGCCAAAATTATGAGGTGACAATATTCTATTTTCTAGTTCCCTAATGTGCTCTTCTTTCCTTTTTCTTATAACATCAGTCAAATTATTTCTCAACCGTCGGAAAAGGGACCAGCACCATACAGTATCCAGACGTTTGGCTAATGCGTGAATATATTGCTTTTTCCTAATCAACTTTTTGATTTCCTCGGTGATCCATACAGCATCGTGTCCGTTCATTGTCACTACCTTTACAGGCATACATTCTTTAGCTATCATCATCAACTTATCGGAAAACATTTCAGCGGCGTCATCAATGGATTCTAAATCGACTATATTATTCCAATCTACACTTTCCATATCTTGCAACAACTTGTCAACATCGATTTTGGAATAATTATATAGTGTTCGTTTGAATGAACCACCCGACGGTAAGTCATAATTCAAATATACAAAAGGACACGAGTGGTCACTGCATACAGGTGGTAGAACACCAACTCTTTTTACCAAGTTAGGACACGGAGTTAATACCAGATCGATTATAGTTGACGAGGTATCGGTTATTCGAGTGGGTTCTGATATCAACTGAGATAAACTGTTTGTGTTCATTAATTCCCGCAGATGAAACGGGGGGTTAACAGTACAATCAGCGTTGAGATCACCAAAGATAATAAACTTATGTGGGGTATTCATGGCAAGTTGAACGGAATCGTTGATAAGAAGCCAATGGTCGACGGTTGCACTCGGTGGTCTATAAAACACACCAACGAGAAGAGTATCTTGACCCAACTTAGTCTCAATCCAGATCGCTTCCAAATCAGGTATACACAAGTCGATCCTCGGTTTGCAAATCAGATTACTATTTACATAAACGGCTACGCCGCCGTGGGAATCCCCGGGCCTATCACGTCTAACTGGAGGGTGGTAACCTTTTAAGCAGATGCAGTCTTGGTCAACTTTGTCCGACAGCCAGGTCTCAGATACAGTTATTATATCAAACTTCCCCAATTCGGCCTCAAGGAACGGTGTCTTATATTGAAGACTGCGAGTGTTTACATGAACAATAGAGATCCCATCCCCTCGGGTTGTGCTTGGTCCAGGATTAGGATGGATATCACCACACATAAACAACAATAAGCAAATTGCAATAGATATGGTTTGAGATGTAAAATTCACAGAATCAGCACAAAAAATGAGTGAGGTGGCATATTTCCACATCGAACCAGCAAAGTTCACAGCAATGTCGTAACAACATATTGGGTCGTTACGAGTAAGCTTCTGGGCAGGAAATAAAAACAAAAACAACGCAAGAGACAAGCCAGCACTACCACGAACGAGAATAATCATAAGCGACTGGATATTTCCCTTGTTAAGAAAAGATAGTTTATACACAGATAGCGCTGACGCAACAGGGAGATAACTTCCCACACTGGCTCTGTATTGAGACAGACTACACCCACCCATCTAGGTCACAGCTCGTTGCAAAAAATCAAACAAGGCAGAGCCAAGGGTGTGAGACAATCTCCCCGACACGTGCGCCCCATCCTTTTGCATCAGGCATGAAGTCATTGTGGACAACAACAAACAACAACAAGCAAACAAACAACAACAAGCAAACAAACACACAATCAACAACGTCGACAGTTAAAGTCAACGATCAAAAACAATCGAAAACAAAATATTTAGACACGCAGTCTCGCGTGTTAATGTAAAATATAGGGTAAACTAAGGTATCAATCAAAGGTAACTATTTCAAAAATAACTAAAAAATAACTAAAACAACCAGAGATAATAGAAGAGAAAGTACTGCCACTTGCTCTCTTGAACAACATTTAATGTTCACATGCAAGACAAAGGGTAAAATGCAGACCGCATTACATTTTGTCGTTTGGCCTGTGGTCTTTCAATACGTGCACAAACTAGGGCAGGCGTGGCACACCTGATGAGACACGCAGACCAGCTTAAAAGACACGTGAAAATACGTGAACAGTCCTCGTGCGAAAACGTGCACAAATAGCTGGTGGCAAAAGGAAACGAGGCGCCGAGTGAGCAAAGGCAAAGTTGTTTGACACAACGGGTGCAACGGGTACATGGTTCATAGGTACATGATTTTATCATCATTTTTTTAACATTTCTTTTGCATGTAAAAAAAAAATCCTACTATCATTCTCATACAAAGGGATAAAATATCGCTATTTCTCACGAGGTATAGATTCTGACACATTTTATTGTTTCACAAATGATGTGCCACACTATTGATTATTGTGTCTTATGGACCTATCTGGCATTTATTTTGACATCGCATTTATTTAGTACATTTTGATTTTGAGCATGAAATGTTAGGGTCCCATTTTTGGCACAGTGTGATCAAGTGGGTAGTTTTTTTTAACCTGACCACCAAACAAAGATACAGGCTTATTGGTTTACACTTCTTCTTTGATTGTTTTGAAATGAACTCTAATTAAAACAATCAATTGTGTTTACAATTTTATTGAACACGAAAATGCATAAACATTTTGGATAGCGGGATATAGACCAAGTGATTGTAGATTGTAATCAGAAGCAGGCAACTTGATAGTAGAAACATTTTTTTTTTTTTTTCCCCTTACACTTGTTCCTTGTCCCGATGTGCTCTCACGCCGCCTCGTCCCTGCACTCACTGCTCCATCCACATCTGAATTTCGTTCCGCTGCCAGACTTGTCGATTTTACAGACGCTCCAGGGAGGGATGTCGGGTCGTTGCGGTAGGCTACCCTCGGAAGATGACACTGCACTTCTGCTGAGTCACTTCGACGGTGTTCAGTAGTGGGTCTGTCCCGAGCTAACGGACGCAGCCCACTACCTACTATGCCCCCTACTAACGACATTGACTGCTAAGTCGCGGAGCCAGACTGAGTGAGGGTCCCCTCCAGAGAGCAGACCGCCACCACGTCCCTCCGTCGACCCCCCAGAACGTCACACGTTGAAGACTGACAACAGAAGTACTATTCAGGAAAGGATGGAACAGGAACACTGAGACCAAGGTCACCATGAGAGCTCCGGGCATGAAGGGCCACAAGAGCAAGGACAATTTATAATTTTGGATGATTAATGAGATGAGGATGATTATAATGATGATGCTATGGATTTCCAATTTGGTTTGAGACTACGTGACAGGGCAGCACTCTACGCTGACTGTCATAATATATCCTGGTTGGTCAGGTATACAGAACCTGAGCACCCTCAAAGTCGCATTCGTTAAGTGAATGACACTCGGCTGTGTGATTCCAGCCTTCCCATAGGAACCATAGCACTTCCACTCTGGGTAGGAGCCGACCGTAGCCCGAAAAACCCACATGACCCTGATGGGATTCGAACCCACGACCTCCCGGCCCACAGCCCGATGCACTAACCACTGCGCTACGGGGGCCGGTAACTGTTGCAGGCAACTTAATAGTAGAAACTGTTGCAGGCAACTTAATAGTAGAAACTGTTGCAGGCAACTTAATAGTAGAAACTGTTGCATGCAACTTAATAGTAGAAACTGTTGCAGGCAACTTAATAGTAGAAACTGTTGCAGGCAACTTAATAGTAGAAACTGTTGCAGGCAACTTAATAGTAGAAACTCTTGCAGGCAACTTGATAGTAGAAACATTTGCAGGCAGGGAAGATAGCAGTTTGACAGTGTCACTTCATTTCAATCGCATCATTATTTTCAAGTTAGAATATTCAAAATCAAATACTTTAACACAAAGTGAATGTAAAATTGTGGTTCGTTTCTATGGGCAGGGAAGATAACAGTTTGACAGTGCCCATCATTTCTATCACGTATTTATCAAGTTAAAGTATGGACTAGTAGGTCAGTGTTGTGATTGATCGACCCACTCCGTGTCTGTTGCAGACGGTTGATGATATGATTGCGGCAGTGACGTCCATGGGCTTTGAGCTTGAGGATGCCCAGGATGCAATGCGGTATGGGAAAATGTCCACACAGGAGGCAGTAGACTGGTAAGCAGTGCACAGACTGCACTACTCGCTGTTTGCTCGTGAACCAATGACAGAATAAACGGACAGGGGGGACAGGCATGGCAATTTGCCATTTAACAACATATTCAGACTGACAAAACCATGCAACCTCTTCTGATAATTGTGTACACTTTCATGGATGTGTATGCTCCCCATTACATTTGTTTAGCAGTGTTGAGATTAAAGTCTGAAATCAGTACAGGTAGCGGGTACATTACTCAAATTCACTTATTGGATTGAAACTAAGTAGGTCGGGGTATAGTGTTAACGCTGGCTTTGGTTTATTGGGGATATTCCATTCGATGATATCCAATCAAAGGGGTGTGATCACAGTTAGCATGAAATAAGTGTCATAATAACATTACGTTATATTCTGTCCATGCCTGATGACAAGGTAGCCAAACCTCAAGTTGATACTGGTCTGTGTTTACTTCGCTGCATACGTATGGTACACCATTGATTCTGTTTGTGTGATAATGACAGGATTCTGGCAGGCAAACCTGGCTATGCTGCAAGTGGACCACAACCACCAACCCGTAAACTGGTAAGCCAAGTCTTTGCAGTTTACACCCAGTCAGCACTAGCTTTAGGGACTCCTGTGATTATCGTGTGATATTTTACTTTGATACATTTTTACTGAATGTGAAAATTAGCCCCTTTGATGAGAAATTAGAATGTAGTAGATGCAAATGCTATAGAATTATGCAATACCCCGTTACACTCTTCAAATTTGGCCACGACCTTCAATGAAATGTTTGTGACGTTTTGTTTCTTTTGTTGATGGAACTTTGTATAAGCATCCCGTGACAAGGTCAACCCAAAAATCGATCTGACAAAAACCTTAGCCCCGTATTTTAAAATCTGCACAAAAAAAATATGCACAAACCAAACACTTCTGACTACCATTGGCTACATAAAGACTAGAGAAGTAGAGTGCACAAAACAAAATATTCTGAACAGGAAATTGAATGGCCTTTCCAAGTGTTTGCACTGGGCGAAAAGTCACGTTTTGGCACTATAACGTGGCATATAACATGAAACATGAAGTTAATCAACTGAATTTTGTGGCATTATACCTGTGCGATTCACATCAAGTTAGAAAAACTGCCGTAACGCAATAAAATACCTGGGATTTTAGAGGGGTGCAAAACACAGTAAAACATCGAGTTTTGGTGTCTGCGTTTTGGACGTTTTCGCTACATTAACGCACGGCGATTCACGTCGTGTTAAACGCGTTTCAGCTGTGCGCAAAACACCACGAAACCTATGGAGTTACGATAAGTTTTTCTGGTTTCTAAAACTTGATGTTAGAGTGTTGTTTTGATGGATTATTCTGCGTTTTCATCAGCCTGGTGCCGAACCTGCAGAATCAGACGATTATCGGCTCCCTCTCTCTCTCTCTCTCTAGTTTCTCTCTCAGCACGGTCACACACACACACACACACACACACACACACACACACACACACACACACACACACACACACACACACACACACACATACGTGTCTGAGGGGGGGATCTCTGGACATTAGCCGCAAAGAAAAATGTGTTATATCTGGACTTGTTTATTGCTAAAGCTACAGAAACGGAGTGCGAGTATAAACATGTGTCGGACTTTAAGAATACTTTTTGAGAATTTTTTTTTTTAAAACACTCATTATTGAAAGTTACACACCCAAAAATAGAGATTCTGAAACACGTGTTATATCTGGACATCCGCCACCTAAAAGTGAATGATAGCCGGACATAATTATGACCGGAAAGCTGTAAATACTATCAACTTTATCAAAATAGCGTTACATATGCGTGGTAGTACAAAAAAGCTACCAGTAATCCAGAATTATTAAAAAAAAAAATAGGAGGGGGGGGGGGGGGGGGGGGGTGGTAATTTTTTTTTTTTTTTTTTTTTTTTGCGCATGAAAAGACTTAAGGCCATATTCTCGTTACAAAACCGGGGGGGGGGGGGGGGGGGGGGAAGGGGGGGTATTTTTTTTTTTTTTTTTTTTTTTTTTTTTGCGCATGAAAAGACTTTAGGCCGGATTTTCGTTACAAAACCAAAGCTTAGTTTAAAAAAAAAAAAAAAAAAATTTTAAATAATAAAAAAAAAATTTTTAAATAAAAAAAAATAAAAATTTAACCTAATAAGAATGTTTGTTAGCATGAATTAAGGTCGTGTCGCAATTTTTCAACCAAGACAAAAATTTTTATTTAGAAAATTATATTCGGAATAATTTTCAATCTTTTTTTTTTTTTTTTTTTGCGCATGAAAAGACTTTAGGCCGGATTTTCGTTACAAAACCAAAGCTTAGTTTAAAAAAAAAAAAAAAAAAAAATTTAAATAAAAAAAAATAATTTTTTTTTAAATAAAAAAAAATTAAAAAAATTTAACCTAATAAGAATGTTTGTTAGCATGAATTAAGGTCGTGTCGCAATTTTTCAACCAAGACAAAAAATTTTATTTAGAAAATTATATTCGGAATAATTTTCAATCTTTTAAATTTGTGTGTGTTAAAATTAAATGGCGGGATGGGGTGTTGGTAACCAAACCAACACTTTATTTCGCAAAGCTAGCGTGCGCAGCTAGAGATTGTATTCTTTGATTTTGAATTTTTGTTTGTTTGTTTGCTTAACGCCCAGCCGACCACGAAGGGCCATATCAGGGCGGTGCTGCTTTGACATATAACGTGCGCCACACACAAGACAGAAGTCGCAGCACAGGCTTCATGTCTCACCCAGTCACATTATTCTGACACCGTACCAACCAGTCCTAGCACTAACCCCATAATGCCAGACGCCAGGCGGAGCAGCCACTAGATTGCCAATTTTAAAGTCTTAGGTATGACCCGGCCGGGGTTCGAACCCACGACCTCCCGATCACGGGGCGGACGCCTTACTTCATTGTCTGTTTGATATGAGGATCGATACTTGATCTTTTTATCGTGCTTTAAAAGATTCAAGGATTGTTTGCGTTTGCTTGATCACACTAAACGGACTGGGTGGCCGAGTGGTAACGCACTTGCGCTCGGAAGCAAGAGGTTGCGAGTTCGACCCTGGGTCAGGGCGTTAGCAATTTTCTCCCCCCTTTCCTAACCTAGGTGGTGGGTTCAAGTGCTAGTCTTTCGGATGAGACGAAAAACCGAGGTCCCTTCGTGTACACTACATTGGGGTGTGCACGTTAAAGATCCCACGATTGTCAAAAGGGTCTTTCCTGGCAAAATTGCATAGGCATAGATAACAAAATTGTCCACCAAAATACCCGTGTGACTTGGAATAATAGGCCGTAAAAAGTAGGATATGCGCCGAAATGGCTGCGATCTGCTGGTCGATGTGAATGCGTGATGTATTGTGTAAAAAATTCTATCTCACACGGCATAAATAGATCCCTGCGCCTCGAGTCAGAGTCTGGAGATACGCGCGCGATATAAGACTTGAATCATATAACTAAGAACACGAGAGACTAAAAACACGAACACGCTATATTCCAACATCGGACGACTACCATTCGTGAATAACTTGATGGTTGAAAATGCAGATCTGCTAATATGCACTGCCATTACTTGTTTAAGACATGCACGGATCATATCACAAACGTGTGCTACTCCCTATAACTGAAACGTTAAAGCACCCTCACAAAAACACACTAGTAATTAATATCACAGTGGGAAGTATCCTCTTGAGCTTATACTTTAAAACGCTATTTAGCTTTGGTTCCTCAATGTTTGTTTGATGTTTGTTTGTTTTCAGGAGAGAGAGAGAGAGAGAGAGAGAGAGAGAGAGAGCGAGAGAGAGAGAGAGAGAGAGAGAGAGAGAGAGAGAGAGAGAGAGAGAGAGAGAGAGAGAGAGAGAGAGAGCATGAGTAACCATTGAATGCCATTTTCAGGTGTCATTATATTTAGTCAAGTTTTGACTAAATATTTTAACATCGAGGGGGAATCGAAACGAGGGTCGTGGTGTATGTGCGTGTGTGCGTGTGTGTGTCTGTGTGTGTGTGTGTGTAGAGCGATTCAGACTAAACTACTGGACCGATCTTTATGAAATTTGACATGAGAGTTCCTGGGTATGAAATCCCCGAACGTTTTTTTCATTTTTTTGATAAATGTCTTTGATGACGTCATATCCGGCTTTTCGTGAAAGTTGAGGCGGCACTGTCACGCCCTCATTTTTCAACCAAATTGGTTGAAATTTTGGTCAAGTACTCTTCGACGAAGCCCGGGGTTCGGTATTGCATTTCAGCTTGGTGGCTTAAAAATTAATTAATGACTTTGGTCATTAAAAATCTGAAAATTGTAAAAAAAATTAAAAATTTATAAAACGATCCAAATTTACGTTTATCTTATTCTCCATCATTTGCTGATTCCAAAAACATATCAATATGTTATATTTGGATTAAAAACAAGCTCTGAAAATTAAATATATAAAAATTATTATCAAATTTTTTTTTTCGAAATCAATTTAAAAACACTTTCATCGTATTCCTTGTCGGTTCCTGATTCCAAAAATATATAGATATGATATGTTTGGATTAAAAACACGCTCAGAAAGTTAAAACGAAGAGAGGTACAGAAAAGCGTGCTATCCTTCTTAGCGCAACGAATACCCCGCTCTTCTTGTCAATTCCACGGGCACTGCCTTTGCCACGGGCGGTGGAGTGACGATGCTACGAGTATACGGTCTTGCTGCGTTCAGTTTCATTCTGTGAGTTCGACAGCTACTTGACTAAATATTGTATTTTCGCCTTACGCGACTTGTTCTTACTTGTTAATGTTTTGATTTCAAGGGAAATTGTGTTTTGATTTCAAGGGAAATTGTTTTTGATGGTTACAAAATATAATGATTACACTTACAGGCGAATGACACAACGTGTCCTGTTCCCTGCCACACACAGTCTTCAGTTCTTTGTCACTCATAGTGTTGAATTTACTGTCACAAACACACTCACAGCCACAGTCACACACCCTCACTTGGCGAAAACAGACTTTCTTTCTTTATTTGGTGTTTAACGTCGTTTTCAACCACGAAGGTTATATCGCGACGGGGAAAGGGGGGGAGATGGGATAGAGCCACTTGTCAATTGTTTCTTGTTCACAAAAGCACTAATCAAAAATTTGCTCCAGGGGCTTGCAACGTAGTACAATATATTACCTTACTGGGAGAATGCAAGTTTCCAGTAAAAAGGACTTAACATTTCTTACATACTGCTTGACTAAAATCTTTACAAAAATTGACTATATTCTATACAAGAAACACTTAACAAGGGTAAAAGGAGAAACAGAATCCGTTAGTCGCCTCTTACCACATGCTGGGGAGCATCGGGTAAATTCTTTCTCGTCCCAACCAATATGGGACTCCCCCTAACCCGCGGGGGTAGCGAAAACAAACACAATTCTCAAGAATCAAGTAAGCAACATATATTTTGCAAACCATAATCTGTACTGAGGTTCAATGGGAACCACATTTTTAGAGCAAAAGTTTAAAACAACACAAGAAGACTTAAAAATGTTTTCCTACTGGACAGAGCAAATACACGTAACAATGCTGCGGGTCCATACAAAAGTCATGATCAATGGGAGTTATCCACAACCCAGACAATCTCATACAAAGGACAGCTGTCATGACATCTGTCAGTGCAGACGTCCACATATTTACACCAAAAAGAAACAAGGTAAACCAGAAAACAAGAAGAGCAAACGCTCGATCGAGTCACTTTCGCAGTTCTGAATATTATATGAGGCATCAGATGGACAGGAAGAAATTGCTATTCACAACACAATGAGTCACGTTCACATAAAATTTGAGCCCGGTCACTTTTATAGTTTCCGAGAAAAGCCCAACGTTAAGTTGTGTGTTGCCGAACAGAAAAGGCTAGTTATCTCCCTTGTTTTTCTGATAACGTTCGTAAAAGGCTACAGATGTAAATACTTTGATGTAAAGAATAATCCTACAAAGTTTCAATCACATCCGATGAACTTTGTCAAAGATATAAAATGTCTAATTTTTCCTTTGACGCTGACCTGTGACCTTGAAAAAGGTCAAAGGTCAACGAAACCATCGTTAAAGTGTAGAGATCATTGGAGGTCACGACTAAACAAAATATGAGCCCGATCGCTTTGATAGTTTCCGAGAAAAGATATAAAATGTCTAATTTTTCCTTTGACGCTGACCTGTGACCTTGAAAAAGGTCAAAGGTCAACGAAACCATCGTTAAAGTGTAGAGGTCATTGGAGGTCACGACTAAACAAAATATGAGCCCGATCGCTTTGATAGTTTCCAAGAAAAGTCCAACGTTAAGGTGGTGTCTACGGACGGCCGGCCAGACGGCCGGCCGGACAGACTAACACTGACCGATTACATAGAGTCACTTTTTCTCAAGTGACTCAAAAATCATGAAACATAATCAAGTGATACTGTAATCCGAATCAATTTTCACTTCAAAATTTGTGTCATACCAAATGTTTAGAGCAAAAGTTTAAAACAACACAAGAGATTTGAAAAGGTTTTCCAACTGCATGGGTGGGAGCAAAAAATCTGTGCTTTACGAAAAAAAAAAGTGTATGACCGGGGGGCTTGTAACCACTTTGCTTGTCGACAAAAATATTTCTTTTAACTTCCCTCAAAGTATTAAACAATGGCGACTGCACGTGAGAGGGAACAATAAAGAGACCAAAAAGCAATGTACTCACGTTAAAATGACGAACACGGAACAAATAACAGGGACGTTTCGACCTAAGGGTCTTCTTCAGGCACAAAAACACAAAAGTACACACACAAAAAAGAAGAAGAAAGACGATAGAACAAATAAAGAGGAGAACAACTGACAAAAGAACTGCACTGCACAAACCAAAGTGCAGTTTTCCCTCAAAGTGACAGGAAACTGCGGGAAATGGAATTAATATTACAGTAGGAAGTAACAGTTAAATTTAGTACATGTGCTTCATGTGTTCTTTTCATTTGCCACTTTATCTTTAATTTGGGTCCAGGATCTCCCTTCCAGTGTTTGGCTGCCTGCAATGCCCAACAAAATTTGTTTCTTTCCTGGAAGCTTTCCTCCCAAAATGGAAGCTTGAAAAAGCTTCCTCACGGCCTTCTCTTCTTCTCTCGAGAACTTGCTGTAGTTCCCTGAAACAGAAATTGACAGCTGTTCCTCAAAATGCCTTTGTTGTACATGCTAAAGACTACAAAAAATGAGCACCCAAAAAATCACACCTTCCATGGAGACAATAACGTACAAAATACAAAATAAAAAACAATACTGACAAAAATACATAATTCCCAGGCCTTCAAAGTGAGAGGAAAAGAAAAAAAACAGAATGATACAGCTAACGGGCGGGGATATAGCTCAGTTGGTAGCGCGCTGGATTTGTATTCAGTTGGCCGCTGTCAGCGTGAGTTCGATCCCAGGTTCGGCGGAAATTTATTTCACAGAGTCAACTTTGTGTGCAGACTCTCTTCGGTGTCCGAACCTCCCCCCGTGTACACTACATTGGGTGTGCACGTTAAAGATCCCACGATTGACAAAAGGGTCTTTCCTGGCAAAATTGCTTAGGCACAGTTAATAATTGTCTACCTATACCCGTGTGACTTGGAATAATAGGCCGTGAAAGGTAAATATGCGCCGAAATGGCTGCAATCTACTGGCCGTATAAAATTTCATCTCACACGGCATCACTGCAGAGCGCCTAGAACTGTACCCACGGAATATGCGCGATATAAGACTCATTGATTGATTGAACAGAGCTAACCATATCTAAAACATAGCTAAACGACTCCCAACATGAAAAAATGGTTATTTTGAGTCCCCGGCCCCCTTCAGTGAATCTGGATCACATTTTGTAAAACCGCAACAAACATTATTGAGTTTTTGGAGCGCTGTGGCAACTTTAAAACTTTTAATTTGACCCCTACCTTGTTTTAATGACTGCCAGATTACCTAACGACTTCTGAATCACACACACATTGAAAGCATTGACAAGGTTTTTGATGATGATTAAATGTTATAATTAGCTCATTAATATAAATTTGGAAGCAAGCAAAGCTCGCTGTCCACTATTTCTTGCTGGAGGGCATAGAAAGGTAAAACAAGAAGGGCAAAGCCCATACGACTCACATGCTTTACACATTTTTCCTACCAAAATACATGTGACCTTGACCCAAGGTCAAGGTCATCCAAGGTCATGCAACACAAAGCTGTTAATTCAAGACATAGGAAGTACAATGGTGCTTATTGGCTCTTTCTACCATGAGATATGGTCACTTTTAGTGGTTCACTACCTTATTTTGGTCACATTTCATAAGGGTCAAAGTGACCTTGACCTTGATCATATGTGACCAAATGTGTCTCATGAAGAAAGCATAACATGTGCCCCACATAATTTTTAAGTTTGAAACAGTTATCTTCCATAGTTCAGGGTCAAGGTCACTTCAAAATATGTATACAATCCAACTTTGAAGAGCTCTGTGACCTTGACCTTGAAGCAAGGTAAACCAAACTGGTATCAAAAGATGGGGCTTACTTTGCCCTATATATCATATATAGGTGAGGTATTCAATCTCAAAAACTTCAGAGAAAATGGGAAAAATGTAAAAAATAGCTGTTTTTTAGGCAACATTTATGGCCCCTGCGACCTTGACCTTGAAGCAAGGTCAAGATGCTATGTATGTTTTTTGGGGCCTTGTCATCATACACCATCTTGCCAAATTTGGTACTGATAGACTGAATAGTGTCCAAGAAATATCCAACGTTAAAGTTTTCCGGACGGACGGACGTCCGGACGACTCGGGTGAGTACATAGACTCACTTTTGCTTCGCATGTGAGTAAAAAAAAAAACCACCATGTTGGTTGGATTTAAAAATTATTTTGTGGGGTGTGTATTAATACAAGGAAATGGAACGAATATGATAAAATAAAATAATCAACAAGAACAACCCAAAAATCAATGAGACCATGAATTGCATCAAAGACAGGTTAGAATTTGTGTAGTGTGACTCCTCTTTTATGGTGCATTACACTGAAGAGCACTGAAGAGCAACCGCCCTGATATTATACGTTATTTGCGTTTTTGACCAAAATATGACATTTTACACACATCTCGACAGTCATTGTTCACCTCGACTGCTAGCGCAGTCTCGGAGAACAATGACTGTCTTGATCTGTGTAAAATGTCATATTTTGGTCAAAAACGCAAATAACATTTATTTATCGATTGCATTCCTTTCAGGTACTGACTTTGTTGTTTTAACGATTGAACGAGCACACACACACTTGCAATCAAACACATAAGCTTCATATTTGGGCGTTTCAGGTTGGCCGAAACTTCAAAGGAACTACAAAACACACGTCATGTACTGACTTTGTTGTTGTTTTGACATTGAACAGCACACACACATGCAATCAAACACATGACGTGTGTTTTGTAGTTCCTTTGAAGTTTCGGTCAACCTGAAACGCCAAAATATGAAGTTTTGTATGCCTCTGACGTCACATGGCTCAAAGAAGGGAAATCCAATGTCCAATCGATACATAACCCTTTGTGGTGGACTGGGCATTAAGCAAACATACAAACAAAGAGACTGAAGAGCGCAAGTCTGCTGTATGTACACTGAGCACAAAAAGTTAAGTTCTGTGAAATTTGGAGAGCCTGCAGCTACCCAGCAAAAACACCATTAAAACCATTGATTTTTTGCTGTTTTTCAGTTTTGTGGTCGCTCTGTTTTACACACTAGATCAGCCTGACAGCGCGACAGATTTGAACGAAATTTGTATGAACCATTAGGTAAGACACCAAATAAACTTTCGAATGTAAAAAATGTAAAATATTCAGTTTAAGTCACTGTTTCAACGGTTGAAAGTGAATCAAGCCATCAAAAAACACAATTTTTGAGAGTAGATGTGGTCACGGACCAGTGACATCATACCCAGATATTGCTCAGATTCCAGAAACACATTTTTGAGCAGAAGAAAGACTGATTTTCAAATTCACGTATATTTCTGACCAAATAACTGCTGTTATCTGGGGTATACCATTGAAAAAAATATCCTTTACTTTTTTGTGCTCAGTGTATCAGTGCACGGCAATGAAAGTCACAAAGTTAAAAAGTGTGTGGAGTTGTACCTGCAATGTGTGGCCTCTCCGATGAGAGACCACATATCCCTTTTAAGGCACAGTAAGCCTCCCGCAAACCATCAAAGACACACAGTACAAACACCCTTTTGTTTGAACACTCACCGCTTGAGAATATCTGAGGTGCCTTACGTAAAGAGCCAGCAATTTTCAATGAATTTATTTTTGCATGGTTTATCTAACGCCATAGCCATCGTGGACCCCGGGGTGTGATCAACTTTCCTTTTTTTTCACAATCTAGTCGTCAGTTTCTGATTTCAATGCGACTCGCCTTATCTGCATCAGAACATTATCGTGTAACTCTGAATCTAAAATGCAACAACGACTGCGAGTCACACAAACTTAACGGTGGAGTTTGGCTTCAAAGAAGCAAGTTCAATGCAAAAAATGTGTCTGCTTCGGGAAACACTTCTTTGCGTGACAAGCTTCCGGACTCCCTTTTTGTCCATTTTTCAAAACTTCGAGTTGTACTGATCTTTTTTTGATGAAAAACAAATCTTTTAGGATTAATGAATGCTTGTGTTACAAGTCGTCAATTTATTATTTAGATTTTAGTACTAGCGCCAAAAAGCGTCTGATTTTGGTACTAGACAATCCTGCAGGCCATGCAAAAATAAAATCTTAAAAAAATGCTAGCTCTTTACGGAGGGTACTTAGGATGTTCGCAAGCGGTGAGTGTTTAAATGAAAGGGTGTTTGTACTGTGCGTAAAAAACCTGGCAATGTCTGTTCAGAAACTGATAGTTTACGTAAACCAGAGTGTGCTGACGCTTTCTGTTGTCCATTTGTCTATTATCCCTACCAAAATTACCCGTCAACATGACAGGCCACCTTCAATTTAAGGACACTTCTGGCAAGTCATTGCAGGTACCCCTGTACTATCTTTTGCAATCAGTATATAAGAAAACTAGCTATTGTAGTCTAAAAATCAGTACTGGCACAATGGTGCACAAGTGCTTTCCATGACCACTTGTGATCTGGTTTAGCTCCTTGCAGGACACATACCAATTAATTCCGTCTCTGCCATGGTTTCGGATGATCAAGAGGGCCTGCGAGCGTTGGGGCTCCGGAAGAGCCTGGGCCGCAGCAACATCTGCCTCCTCGCTGTGGCTTTTTATGAGGTGCCGGTTGAGGTGTTGAGCAAAGTACTTTTCGCAGAAGATACAAAAGTATCGCTTGCCCTCTGTCTGGATTTTGACTCCTGAAACCCATGATACTTGAATAATGAAGTTGGAAACTACATCACAAAAGAAAGGAAAAAGAGGGGTTAGTTTAAAGGTCCTTATAATAATAACAAAATATATTATATATATATACAAGTGCCGACCTTCAACAGGGTCAGGACAGCATCCCCCCAACTATTAGAGAACAATTCCAAAATTCTTTCACAGTAACAAAAACTATGTTCCTTGTTTATAAAAAATAATGACACACCTTTTATTCGCAGTTATAGCAACAACAAAGAAAACTGCCTGAAATGGAAGAGGGGGAAGACCAAATTGAATCAAATCTTATTTTACAAGGTTTGTGGCATAAGCATTACAGAAATTCTTTCTTTTTCATACTACTCTAATCATATATACACACGGACATACAAATAGAACAGAGAGAGAAAGATAATGGTTTATATTACTAAGGCCACAGACCCATATACAAACCAATGGGGGTGAGAGAGAGAGAGAGAGAAAGAGAGAGAGAGAGAGAGAGAGAGAGAGAGAGAGAGAGAGAGAGAGAGAGAGAGAGAGAGAGAGAGAGAGAGAGAGAGAGAGAGAGAAAGACAGAGAGAAAGAGACGGACAGTGAGAGAGAGAGAGAGAGAAAGATAGATGGGTTCTTTTTCCCAACTATTGGTTTTTTTGGGGGGTACTCCTTTTTTTTATGTCAGGTCGATTTGGGGGGTACCCTTGCTTGAGCATCGTCATGTGACCACTGTGAAAGAAATTTTTGATCAGGAAAAAAGTACCACAGAGTCAAGTGGGGTGCCTTTACTGGCCTAATAGGATTGAATGAAATGAAATGGGGATGAATGCCTTAAACATATTGCAGTAGAAGTTTAGGCAACTCTCATTCATCCCATAAACATTCTCAGTCACTGAAGACATGCGTGCATACCTTTGCTTGTATTTTCCTCCGGTGATGTCGGGCTTTTGGTACCTGCATACAGAATGAAAGTAAATTAAAACTTGTGCATGCTTAGTTTGAAATTGAACAGATCATGAACCAGGTACCAAAAATATATACCGGCACGGTTGGCCTAGTGGTAAGGTGTCCGCCCCGTGATTGGGAGGTCGTGGGTTCGAACCCCGGCCGGGTCATACCTAAGACTTTAAAATTGGCAATCTAGTGGCTGCTCCGCCTGGCGTCTGGCATTATGGGGTTAGTGCTAGGACTGGTTGGTCCGGTGTCAGAATAATGAGACTGAGTGAGACATGAAGCCTGTGCTGCGATTTCTGTCTTGTGTGTGGCGCACGTTATATGTCAAAGCAGCACCACCCTGATATGGCCCTTCGTGGTCGGCAAACAAACAAACAAACCAAAAAGATATAAACACCAAAACGCTTTTGTATGACGGCTTACTAGTGCCAGAACCTAAGGTTACCATTTTCACGTGAAAATTAGTAAATAACAGTGTTAATTACTTATTTTCAATTTTGCCTCGTTTTTGGTCACAGTAGTCGGACTTTAAGAGTCCGCACTGAGAGGCTACAACGTCCGTCAAACATCACTCTCACAATATTTCTGAAATATCTTTTAATAGAAGGCTTTATCGAGCAAGTTATCCGACGGGAAGATGCATGTCAGTTTTCTGCAATAGCACTTTCCTTAACGTTGTTTTGGGTAACTTAAAAAAGAATAATCGAGCCCAAAAACTTTTGAATCGAAGCTGCTTTTAGCAGACGGACTTTTGATCAGCTGTGCTCACACACTTTCACATATATCTTTCAATATAATTCCTTATTCGACAAGTTGTCAGGCAGACAGCTGTGCCTCATATTCATTTACACTACAACACTCATACATCTGCTTTGTAGTGTATTACTATTAGTGAAAGACAATTGATCCAAAAATGTTCGAATCGAGAGAGGAAAAATGGCGTGTGGCCGGACGTGTGCTAAAGGTCCGACCACTAGCAGACTGATCTGTTCGGTCTAGGCTAACACACTTTCACAAATGTCTTTCGATAGAATTCGTTATTCAACAAGTTGTCGGACACACAGTTGTATGTCACTGTTATCTACACTGTAACACATGCGTTCAGCTCTTATTGTTAATTTGCATCGGATTAATAGTCTACCAGCCAGCCTTCTATGTCATGTATGAAACCTGGAAATGACCCTGTTCCTGTAAATTTTTATGACGGAAATGTAATCTATAGGGTACGGAGAGTCAAATTAGCTTGGTTGCCTAAAGTTGCACTTTGGGAAATTCTCAGAATCCAAGATGGCCGCCCAACGGTCATCTTGAAGATGGTCAATATGTAACTTTTGATCCAGATGGGCTAAAGAGTCGTGTAATACCTCAATATAGGGTTTTTTGATGTCGGCGAGTTCATTTCTGAGGTTGGTTTGTCAATCCTGTCAACAGAATCCAAGATGGCCGCCAAGATGGCCGTCAAAATATATAAAAACACATTTCTCGCCATATCTGGGTTTCTAAAGCAGCTAGATTCATGATCTTAGTGCTGACCATGTTTCCAAAGGCTGGGAAGCCGTTCTGATATCACCCAGATGCAAGATGGCTGCCAAGATGGCAGGTAAACGTCATTCACGCTCAAATCAATGTCACACAAAAATAAGGAAAACGCCATATTGTTTGTCTTTTGTCTGAAAGAACATGTTAGCATCCAGTTAAAGAGGCAACTTTCAGAAAAGCCGATGGGTCTCGATGGTGGGGATGGACAGAAGGAGAGCAAGCACAAAGAGGAAGGTGAAAGAAGGCGAGCGATCGACGCAGCAGACCGGACGAAGATTGCAGAGGAACTGCAGAAGTACTCGCACCCTCTCATTGTTGAGTCCACTGCAGACCTGTTTACCCCCATAAGTGTTTTGGAGTAATGCTCAGCCCCAAAAATAGTAATCCTGGCACAAAAATAGTAATCATCCAGCATTCGTCGCTAATTACAACGCACATGACAACTGTGTCTGCGAAACGCAATCATGCACATATATCCATCATTCACAAACAAAACACATCAGTCAGTTTTTGTAGTCATCATAATTTCAAAGAAGATCACATCAAAAGCACATGCATCACTGATTCTTTTTCTTTTGCTCGTAGTAGGCCTTTTTCAGTGTGTCAAGCGCTTCTCTACTGTACTTGCGCTTGCCGAATGAGTGAGGGCGAGACTTCACCACTAGAATAAGGCTCTCCAGCGTCTCATCAGACAGAC
The DNA here is from genome assembly GCF_037325665.1 of Littorina saxatilis. Lineage (NCBI taxonomy): Eukaryota > Metazoa > Mollusca > Gastropoda > Littorinimorpha > Littorinidae > Littorina > Littorina saxatilis. Next base: position 54,760,127 of record NC_090256.1, on the reverse strand, counting down.
ATGATCTCTGGTCAGTCCTGTGCTTTTTCACCCCATTTTGCCATTGAAAAAAACAATGCCAAACATGTGAATTGATAAAAAAAAAAAAAGATAAAAAAAAATTAATATTTTTTTTATTTATGAAAATTGTAGTCTTGACACGGATAGCGGAATGGCGTATTTTTTGCAGAAAATCGTAATAAATTACGCCAAAATCGTAAGGGTAAACAGGTCTGCCACTGACCTGTACAACATCGTCAACGGGCAGATCGCGCCAGCAAAAGTAGGCCTAAATGTCCAAGATGCACTCAAGATCGGCAGCACTCAAAGTGAACAGTTCGCCGCTTCGCTTCACAGCACATTCCATGGCCCGATCGAGAGGAAAGTGAAGACCATGCAGGAGATGAAAAAGGTAGTGGTTGTGAAAGACAAGGCCATCTTTGACATTGAAACATTATTCGTACGGCTTCAGATCATTAGGCAACAACGTGGTGTGAAGGCGACAGACATCTTCAAGTACGAACTCAGTCCCGTACCTCCATCTCTCATCGACGAGTTCGGGAGTTTGAGGAAAGGAGACAAGGCTGTGCTCGTCAAGTGTCATGGTGTGCCGGTCAACAACGCACCTGCACCAGACGTGGTGCTGGTCGACTCCTGTACCATGTTGTGTGGCCAGTTGCGGGGACAGCAGGAGATTTTGTCGCGAGTTTCGGCGCTCGACTGAGCCGCTATCCTCCAGCAGCACAGAAACTGGTGTTGTTTGACAGGTACCATGAGAATCAGCCAACTGCGAAGGACCACGAGAGGATGAGGAGGGCAGGGGAAGGATCAAAGGACTTCCGTCTGACACCCACAACCCCCCTCCCACACAGAGAAGCTATCATGAAGAATGCCAACAACAAACGCCTCCTCAGCAACATCCTCTGTGGACATCCTCTGCAGAACAACGTGGAGCTTGTCAGCAGTTTCGATTGTCTTGTCACCCATGAGGAGGCGGATATCACGCTGTGCAGCTACATGCTGAAGGCTGCAGCAGGCGGGGCGGAGACGATCAGGGTGCTGTGTGATGACACTGATGTGTTCGTCCTTCTCGTGTACTTGGCATGGAGGAAGAGGATACAGAAGAGCATCCAGATGGAGAAATGGGACGGCACGGTGCTTGACATTCGCGCAACAGTGGACAAATTGGGGGACAAGTGTGGTCAGCTACTCGGCATGCACGCCTTATCGGGCTGCGACACCGTGTCGTACCCCTGTTACAAGGGCAAGAAGTCGGCGCTCAAGGTGCTTGGAAACAGCGACATCCTAGGCCTGCAAGATGTCCTTGGGGAGCCAGACGTCAGTCATGACCAACTTAAGGCCACTGCCGACTCATTCTTCCTCGCGCTGTACAGTCAGAAGAAGGCCAAGTCCCGCAATGGTGCAAGATCCAGACTGTATCTGGGCAGGAAGAAACCACCACCTTTGAAGAGGCTACCACCAACCGATTGCAACCTGAGGCTGCATGCTCTCCGAGCACATCTGCAGATGATGTTGTGGAAAGCAGCAGACCATAAAGATCCACCAGCCGAGGCTCATGATATCCGCTGCTTCGGATGGGATATCGATGAATCTGGTGCTGTGACACAATCGCTGTCTAATGCGCCGATAGCACCGCAGCAGCTCTCAGATGTCGTGAGCTGTAGTTGCAGCGCCGAGGGGAAAGCGTGCAGCGAGAAGAAGTGCAGTTGCCACAGTGGGAGACTTACGTGCACTGAATACTGTTATTGCGAGGGAGGAGATGGCTGCTGCAGCGCTTACACGAAGCATGAGCCTGTGGTGGAGGAGGAGGAAGAGGAGGAGGAAGAAGAGGAGGAAGAGGAGGAGGAGGAGGAGAAGGAAGAAGAAGAGGAGGAGTTTGTTGAAGACGACCAGTAAGACGAGAAAGAAGCTGACATTGAAGAAGGAGATATGGTTTCAAAGTTTGAATCGTTTGTTTGCTGTAAAGCAAGAGCAGTAGAGTTCTATTTCGGTCGTGGCGTGCCAGCTAAGCTGCTTTTGGACATGGACTTTCCCACATGGACTTGATTGAGGTCCTGAAAGTTGCCTCTTTAACTGGATGCTAACATGTTCTTTCAGACAAAAGACAAACAATATGGCGTTTTCCTTATTTTTGTGTGACATTGATTTGAGCGTGAATGACGTTTACCTGCCATCTTGGCAGCCATCTTGCATCTGGGTGATATCAGAACGGCTTCCCAGCCTTTGGAAACATGATCAGCACTAAGATCATGAATCTAGCTGCTTTAGAAACCCAGATATGGCGAGAAATGTGTTTTTATATATTTTGACGGCCATCTTGGCGGCCATTTTGGATTCTGTTGACAGGATTGACAAACCAACCTCAGAAATGAACTCGCTGACATCAAAAAAACCTATATTGAGGTATTACACGACTCTTTAGCCCATCTGGATCAAAAGTTATATATTGACCATCTTCAAGATGACCGTTGGGCGGCCATCTTGGATTCTGAGAATTTCCCAAAGTGTAACTTTAGGCAACCAAGCTAATTTGACTCTACATACCCTATAGATTACATTTCCGTCATAAAAGTTCACAGGAACAGACATTTCCAGGTACTCTTTTTGGCAAGTAGACTATAAAGAACTATGGGCCAGAAAAGTATTGAATCGAAGGATTTTCGCTCTGGCCGGTGTAACAGTCGCGCATGCATGTGCATTGAACCTCCACAGTCACAAGGCACATGAAAATTAGTAATTAACGCATGAAATTTTTGTTTTGGCGCTAGTAAGCCATCAGGAGGCGAGCCAAAACTGAAAATTAGACATTAACACTTAAAATAGTCATTAACATGTGAAAATGAGTAATTAACACGTTTAATTGAATTTTTGCGTGAAAATTAGTCACTTTCACGGGTTAATTACGAATATATTGTTTTGGCGCTAGTAAGACCTCATACTTTTGGTTAAAAGCCTGTAGTAAAATTGTTCCCTTACCTGGTAAAATATCAGAAGCCCTAATACAGTACGACATTACAAGTGCATCGTGCATTCTAATCAAATTCGCAATTGGCCCAGAGAGTCACCGGAAAGGCAAATGCTTGCAACGAAATTCACGATTGGCAAAGCAAGTCACGTGGACAACCTCAATCAGTCATAACAGACTGGTTCGCAACCATTGGTACTCGGCTACTTGTGCTATGTTCATTGTTGATTGTCGAGCGATGATTGAACATTTTGCATGCCTGTCATTTTGTGTTTGAACGTAGCGTAGAGTTTAGCGTAGCAATTACAGCAAAATCGTAGCATTCTACGCCAAAATTGTAGCAGTTGGCAGCTCTGTGGGTAGTACATGTTTCTCCACATCAAATCTGCCTGAAGGGTTTTTGAGATCCAATTTGCCAAAGAAAACGGCTCCTTACATAGTACACCATTATCTTTAATGTGAAAGTAACAATAAACTGACTTACACTCAGATGTCTCAGACGCTGGGTCGGGGGAAGAGGTAACACTTGCTCCTTCGGGGTCTTCAGCACTTGTCTGGGCTCCTGTGAGGATACAGACATTAAATTCAATAAATTCTGCTCTTCAAAGAGAACCAGATTTGTGGTTTGGACATGCAGGCATGATAGTTGGCCTGGCCTGGTTATATTTCTGCCGGGTCTGTTATCATTTGCTAACAGTCAGCATTTTATAAATAACTTATACTAAATACATTACATTTCAGACGCTCCTTTAATTTCAGACACTCATTTGAGATGCATGAAATGAAAACCCTGTTATACAAATAATTACAAACTAATTGCAAAGTGCTTTCAAATCATTTGTGCATTGCCTGTGCTTTATGTGTAGCAACACAGTTCTTATTTGATGAGAACGAGTACGTTACACTCAGCCGAAGACAAGGCGTAGAACACAGTCAAGATATGGGATCAATAAAGCCCCTCTGACATAGAAATGGAAAAACTTGCTAAATGAAGATATCTGCTTTGATGCAGTTGTTTTCTGATGGGAGCCGCCGTACATGTTTCTTGATCATGTACACGTCTGCACTCTTGGGGCCCAACAGCTCAGATGGCAGGTCTTACCCAATCAGCAGCATTGCGTCTCTTGGCCATGCTTGATAAGCTTGCCTCTATGTTTTTGGCATGAGTTATTTCCAAAAAAAAGTAAGTCCCTGCAGGCAATATAATCAGCTGTGCAGACAATGCCCTGTACCAGAGACTGTTGAGTACATGCCTGGTTGTCTGTGTGTGTTTTAGCTACCAGGGTAAGGCATCGAGTATGTGGGGGAGCAGTAGTAATTCTCTTGAAAAAGGATACTCTCTTTCCGCCAAATTTTTCTTTCCTTCTTCCGCAGCAAAACTTGAAAACAAAAGTGCAAATGTTTCAGAATCTCTCATCAAAGAAAAAATTATTTTGGATTGAGGAAACAGACCAGTACACTGTACCTTCATCATCTGCTTAGAATACTGATGCTCTCATGAGACATAAGATGGTAAACATGTCTCTGTGCCACTACAACACACGAAGTGAAACAAGAAACAGATGGAGAAATATGTGGCCATGATGGCAACCACTAACAATTCAGTTTTTGTTTCCCAATCCATTAACAACCCAAACTTTGGTTCTGCCTCCCATTACCTTGCAGAATTCCCTCCTAGATTGCAAGGTAGCTGCTTGTTTTGTGGGGCATAGGACCTACCTGTCACGTTGGTAGAGTCTTCGGTGCAATCATCCAAAAAGTCGAAGTTGTGGACATCTTCAACTGTATCATCAGAATCATCATCTGAAAACAGAAATAAAAGTCAGATATCTAAATTTAAAGCACAATCTCCCCTCAAGGAGGTAGGTCTGTTAAGTTAAAAGACGTCACATGACTTTTGACATAATTATGGTCAAGTGCCGCTAATCAAGTTACTTTTAGAAACAGGATTTTCCGGTTAAACCTTAAACAGTTTTTAAAAACAAGATTTTTGGCGAGTACCGGAAAGGTGTTAGCCCTGCAATGAGTCACAAAGACCCTTGACAAAAAGAGGGACATAGGAAAACATAAAATAACATGGAAGAAAGCTTAACCTACACACTTGCAAAAGCATTCAATAAAATTAATTGCCATTTTCAAATCCCTTGAACGGCTATTTGGCACGCGTAAACCACTCATCAGTTATCGTAGTTAATTCAACCCCCCAGCCATCGCAACTCTGTGTGACCCATTTTATTCATACAGCCATCTGCAATTATTGTGTACCTCTGAATCTAAAATACAACAAAGGACTTGGAGTGACACAAACTGACTGAGCGGCGGCAGTTGACTTTAAAGAAACTAGCGATGTGCATAAAATGTGTCTGCTTTGGCAGTGGTAAGATGAAGCTCATGAGATGTGATTTTATCCCTGTCGCTGCAGTACCTATTTAAGCACAACACTAATTCTACTCAGACACAGCAACAAACAGTTTCAATTGTTTGGAAATCTCAGTCGACATTTTTTCCAGAAAGGGAAAATTACATTGTTTTTTGGTAGCATACTTCTCTGCCATCAAGTCAAAAGATAAATTTCTTTTCAGGTGAGTCAACCCATTTTGAGGATGCCCTTTCACACAGTGAGATTATATTAGTGCTGTGCATTTAACTTAAACTTTCTGTAACTGACATTTTGAGGTGAGACCAGCTGCCTTCCCTAGTTCATAGACAATGCATATCACTTGAGAGAGAATGTTGCTTGCGTGTCTTTGTAAAGGGATGTGCATACAAGTGTTCCCTTCTTTAGCCATACAATAGGTAAAGAGATCAATAACTGAATAAGGCACATGGGTCCAAATTGGGGAAAACAGTAGCACCTTACAGTCCTGAAAGTACTATATATGGTAGATATCCAATTATTCAAGCAAAACAAAACACACACAGAAACTAGTTTCTTTGAAAAAAATAGACAAGAAATATTGTGTGCTATTGCCATACTGAAATTCCCACTTAAATCGCAGGGTAGCTGCCTGCTTAGCTGTGCATATAGGACCTACCTGTCACGTTGAGAGGGACTTTGTTGTCATCATCAGAAACGTCAGAGCATTCAAATTGAGCATCGAGTTCAGAATCAGCATCTGGAAACAGAATCAAGTTAGAAATATTGATTTAAAGTACAATCCCCCCTCAAAAAATAGTCGTTGCGCACTACCTCAGATACAGTTGGGTTTTTTTCCATGTGGGTCAAGCTAATTCCCCGACATGCATACCGGTACATGCACATAATCAACAGCCAGGCTGATATGGTAAGTTGCATTGTTTTCAGAAGTTACTTCTTTTTAGATTTACTAGTTACCCCAAATAAACCATTTTGCAGAGAGCATCCAGGCTCTACTTTTAGAATGTGATCAAGTTGAGTTATCATTCTTTCAAACAAGCATCTGTCAATGTCTGTGATAGTGAGGTAAACACTTGTTTCCACAACCATCGCTAGCATAATACGCAACATACTCTTCATTTTGAAATGGTGTGACATTATGCGGCTTTTGCTCTCAGGACATCTGAAATAACCCCATTTTTAACTTTTCATGAACATAACCCCCCCCCCCCCCCCCCCCCTGTGATGCCAACTTTTGCAAAAGGGGGAAGGGGGGGGGGAGGGGGGGAGATGGGGTCAACCAAATTAGGGTCATGATAGCAGATTATTAAACCCTTGAAATTTGAAAACTCTAGCTTCAAAGACGCCTGATATAATGTTTTATGAATTAAAATTAACCCCAGTGTCCTCAAAACTTGACGAGGGCCAATCAATCTTAGGTCAAGGTGGGATATAATCAAACCCTACAAGTGTGGACAGTTTTAAAAGTATAACTTTAAAACCATCTGAGATAACCTCAACGTGTAATTTCTATAACCCCGCTGTGGCCCCAATATTTGACGAGATTTAACTCATTGTCTTTCAGGCAGGGATATATCCGTACCCACTCATATGGCTCTATATGACCAGGTACGGATATATATCCGCTCAGGCTGGTCTCGGCTAAAAAAATAATTTGTCAACATAGGTGGGTAGAAAGTGAGGTCATTACTGAAAATCAAACCCTTTTTGTTCACGGCCGGCCGAACAGACACAGGTTATTCAGGCAGGCGAGTCAAAAGTGAACATGCAAACAATTTTGACTTAGCAAATCGCACATATAATTATAATGGAAACACGCGTTCTTTCATACTACTGTTGCAATGGGTTTTGACGCTGCCGCCACCTCGCCGCAACCATCGTGCCGCCATCGCATTGCGTTATGGAAACACGCCTTTAGGCAACCAAGATACTTATACAAAAATTTCTTTAACCGAGTGTAAACATATTATCATCATTAAGGCGACGATGTAAAACAAATGATTCTGAATCTTGACTGATTTTCTGTCAATTCATGACTGTTGGGTGTAGGTCACACAAAAATTGAAAAACTTATCCTGTGTAGTGTGTATGTTCTTCCTGAAACTGGAAGGGTAATTGTTAACGTGTTAAATTCATTATTCAGATCAAATTCATACATTGATTTAAGCCCCCAAATTTGCAGAACCTGCATAGTAAGCATGTAAAAAGGCATATCAGATCCCTTTGCCTTTGCATGGTGTCACGGAATGAACTGTACCGATGAATGCTCGGAATGCATTTTGTTCACATATATACATCAATATATATATATATGAAGTCTTATATCGCGCGCGTATCTCCAGACTCGGACTCAAGGCGCAGGGATCTATTTATGCCGTGTGAGATGGAATTTTTTACACAATACATCACGCATTCACATCGACCAGCAGATCGCAGCCATTTCGGCGCATATCCTACTTTTCACGGCCTGTTATTCCAAGTCATTTCATACTCACAAGGAGGCGGACAGCGGAGGGGGGGAGGCGGGTGATTGTGGTGGGCATTACCCTGGCAGATATGTTGAATGCCACAAAAATAACAGCCGCTCAGCTCGGCGGCTGTGTCGGCGTATCAGTTGTTGGGACTTTCGGTTCAGCCGGAAGACAGTGAATCAACTGAGTCAACTGAGCTATAGTTACGTATAGACTACATAACTGATTTGCCTTGCGAGTAACCAAATACTGCAGCAGTTTGTCTAGCAGGTTTTAAAAAAACCCCAGGAATCTGCATATGTTTATTTTGCTTTAAATACGTGTGATTGTAGAACAGAATACGCAAACGGTGCTTACAACTAAATATAAGCTCTAGGATCAGTGTCCACTGATACAAACTGGCGCTAAATATAAAAACACAAACTCAAAATCTTTCAGTTTTGGGTCCTGGAGTTTTATTGTTCTGCAAACCATACAGTCTCAACAGTTGGTTGTCAGTTTTGGTTTGGTTGCCCAGATATGCGCAAAAGATTTGCTGACTACTAAGTAGGTTAAAACTGTACATTATGTAGGTCACCTACATCGGCTAATTAGGTCATAATTTATAGTAAAGCCGTCGGGACAGCCAGTCGCTCTGCGCTATATAAACAATACGGCTTGCAGCCTCCCTTTGTCCCAAATAGAAACTTATTCTGGGGACACAAATAGAAACTTAGCCTCCCTTTCTGCTATCGTTGCTCGTCACATTTGACAGGTTCCACAACAGACGAGGGAAATCCACAACAGACGAGGGAAAACTCTAGTGGTAGGCTAGGCTACCTCTTATAGCAGCAGAGGTTCATAGGTCATGTTTACGACCATAATTATTTGAGCGGCGGTCACTGACGTGTTTTTGTTTGTTTTATTGTTCTTATTTTAGTTTTTTAAGGCTGTTGTCATATGTTGTTTGGTTGTTTTAAGAGCAGATGAACTTGTGACCACACTTTTCCATCCATTGTTTAATTGTATGCACAATAACGATGATCTTATGTCTAGTTATGTCTTATCCCTGTAAAATTGAATCTCAAATCAAGTGCCGAAGTAATCACTACTGCTGATTGTGGGCAATAATGGAAAGACAAGACAAGACAAACGGCGATCCTGATCGTTAAGTAAACGGCCTTGTGACTGGATTATAAAGTTTAAATGAAATGACACTTTAATTTGGGTTCGAAATTTGGTGCAATAACTTGATGGCTAAGCCAATTACGTCATTTCGAATTTTAAAGTACCGTAACCAAGTGCAGCCGCGGAAGCTTTTTCTCGATAACTTCATGTCAAAATAATTGCGGACGCATTATCATTAAAAAAAAAATGGACAGGATTTTTATTTTATTTTACTTTTGTACATATTTGTCACATTAATTCAGCTAAGATTGTAATTGACACATTTTAAGCATTGTCGGTCCCGTCTTTCTAGCGCGGCGAACAAAACTTCTAATCGCGTAAGGCAAAATAAAATGTGTGTGTGTGTGTGGGGGGGGGGGGGTGCTAAAGTTATGAGGAAAGAAATAGAACTAACAAGTTTCACACTAAACAACAGTAGGCTACCATAAACTAAATCCAACAACAAAAAGACTGCCAACGTTTCAAAACTCAGAATAATAAACACACAAGAAAAGTAAGATGCTGGAACGTTTGTTATTGACGTTACAGTCACAAAAATATGGACCCAACGGGTTTTTTAAGTTAAGAGACAATATATTAGTGACAAAAACTGAATTGCTTAATTCGCCTTCCTAGCGAGCGACCGAACATTTCATTGAGCTAAGATTTTGTCATAAACTATTTGGTTTTTTTTCCACTTAGAAGACCGTATTTGAGTCAAACGTTCGAATTTACCTTTCTTGTTTTTTTTAAATTCTCAACAGTTTACACATGTTTAATCAATGTCACAGATCCTACCAAATAAAAAGGAAACACGCAAACAAACAAAAATACTTACGGTTTGGTTATCCGGTTGAATCTTGATGATATTGAACTGCAGACAATGACCTTGTATCGATGACTTGTCACAATCAAACCACGAAAAAAACACTTTCATCCGTGAATCTTTAGTGCACGTCACAACGCACGCTCTGCACTAATGCTAAGCTCGTTCCAATGAAACAACAATGACAACTGCTTGTGTGTAGTTTACTTAAAAAGAAAGAAAACAAAAGAAATGACAGATTTGAGCACCGCCCAGTTCTTTGCGATTGACCAATAAGAAGCCAACCACTGCCAATAAGCCAATTAAGTATAAGCATAACCGTAATGTGGGCGGAGTATCTCCTGTTATCGTTATATTCGGATTTTGTTTATGGCTGTATTGCGCAATGTGGCGGGTAGGTGTTGAACACGCGAAGCTTCGAAGATCACACGCGTTTATTGAAAAACATTTCGCTCTTGACAAGTATTAAGTGGAAGCTGGTCGCGACAGTGTCGCTTTCATAAGCCACGACAGAAGAGCAGACCACCAAGCCGGCATTGGGCCACTTAATCATTTACGACTCAGGGAACAGCCGATGTGACATACTCACCGGCATCTCAGATCTGAATAAGTTAAGCACGTGTGGAAAAAATTACACAGAAAATAGGAAATTCAAAGGCGGCGATCCTGTCATTGTCTCTTCTCTGCCGAAGCTTGCGCGGGAAAAACCCATTTATCGAGTTTTTGTTTAAAGATTTTAATTTAATTCAATTCATTTAAATTCTTAGTTCCTCTACGAGCACACTTGCATCAATATAACAACACAACACAAAACATTTAAAACGATCATTTTCCATGCATGTTTTGAAACAACAACAACAACAACAACAACAACAACAAACAAACTAAAACCAAAACTATTGCTGCATCTTGTATAATCAATCTATTGATTACACAAACTGCACGGGTAATAATCAACTAATAGTCACAGGTTCAAGATTTTTGTTCTTATCTTAGTGAACAATCCCTAGGTTTCCACAAACGAGCGCAAAAAAGAACTTCAAGTGCAAACAAACAACAAGTCGCGTAAGGCGAAAATACAACATTTAGTCAAGTAGCTGTCGAACTCACAGAATGAAACTGAACGCAATGCAACGCAGCAAGACCGTATACTCGTAGCAAGGTCAGTCCACCGCTCACGGCAAAGACAGTGAAATTGACAACAAGAGCGGGGTAGCAGTTGCGCTGAGAAGGATAGCACGCTTTTCTGTACCTCTCTTTGTTTTAACTTTCGGAGCGTGTTTTTAATCCAAACATATCATATCTATATGTTTTTGGAATCAGGAACCGACAAGGAATAAGATGAAAGTGTTTTTAAATTGATTTCGAAAATTTAATTTTGATAATAATTTTTATATATTTAATTGCCAGAGCTTGTTTTTAATCCAAATATAACATATTTATATGTTTTTGGAATCAGCAAATGATGGAGAATAAGATTAACGTAAATTTGAATCGTTTTAGAAAAAAATAAAAAAAAATTACAATTTTCAGATTTTTGATGACCAAAGTCATTGATTAATTTTTTAAGCCACCAAGCTGAAATGCAATACCGAAGTCCGGCCTTTGTGGAAGATTGCTTGGCCAAAATTTCAATCAATTTGATTGGAAAATGAGGGCGTGACAGTGCCGCCTCAACTTTTACAAAAAGCCGGATATAACGTCATCAAAGGTATTTATCAAAAAAAAGGAAAAAAAACGTTCGGGGATATCATTCCCAGTAACTCTCATGTCAAATTTCATAAAGATCGGTCCAGTAGTTTGGTCTGAATCGCTCTACACGCACGCACACACGCACACACGCACGCACACACGCACACACATACACCACGACCCTCGTTTCGATTCCCCCTCTATGTTAAAACATTAGATTTTAGTCAAAACTTGACTAAATGTAAAAAAGAGCGCGAAAGAGAGAGAGAGAGAGAGAGAGAGAGAGACAGACAGACAGACAGACAGACAGACAGACAGACAGACAGACAGACAGACAGACAGACAGACAGACAGATCAGAACAGATTGCTGACTCGCATAAATTTGATCACTCTCATCCATTTTCTCATAAATTTATGTCAAGGTTTCGTTCATTCTCAACATCGGATGATTCGGATTCTGTTTATGGCTGTATTGCGCAATGTGGCGGTAGGTGTTGAACACGCGCATCTTTGAAGATCACACGCGTTTACTGAAAAACATCTCGCTCTTGACAAGTATTAAGTGGAAGCTGGTCGCGACAGTGTCGCTTTCACAAGCCGCGACAAAAGAGTAGACAACAAACAAACCAAAACCAGTACTATTGCTGCATCTTGTATAATCAATCTAGTGATTACACAAACACATCTTTAACAAATGTCAACGATACTCGATGCTTGGTCTGTTGAGGGAATCGTCGTTGCATACAAAATGATATAGTAATGACAAATAAATAAGCAAACGCTAAGATTGAGATTAATTACTTTCTTTTTTTTATATATCGATTACCCCGGACGGATAAAGGACCTTCAAAAACAATGGCCATGCTTATGCGTGACATGGGAAAAGAAAGAACATTGAGGAAACTCAATTGGAGCGGCAAATAAACGATGTGGTTAAAACTGTCGACTTGATCAAGATATATCATGTACCGCGTGATCGAGACCATCATAGATTTGACAGATCCGCATAGAAATCTAATGATAAAACAGATTGAATTTAGGTCAGTTTTTCTTTTGGCCATAGTAAAGAAACTCGTTTTTACCAAACTGCACGGGTTAAAAATAAACTAATAGTCACAGATTCAATGTTTTTGTTCTTATCTTAGTGAACAATCCCTAGGTTTCCACAAACGAGCGCAAAAAAGAACTTACAAAAAATAAAGCAAGAGAGAGAGAGAGAGAGAGAGAGAGAGAGAGAGAGAGAGAGAGAGAGAGAGAGAGAGAGAGAGAGAGAGACAGAGAGAGACAGAGAGGGAAAGAGAAGAGAGAGAGAGAGAGAGAGAGAGAGAGAGAGAGAGAGAGAGAGAGAGAGAGAGAGAGAGAGAGAGAGAGAGAGAAAAAGAGAAAGACAGAGAGAGATAGAGAGAGACAGACAGACAGAACAGATTGCTGACTCGCATAATTTTGATCACTCTCATCCAAATTGAAATTGATTTTCTCATAAATGTCAAGGTTTCGTTCATTCTCAACATCGGATGATTCGGATTCTGTTTATGGCTGTATTGCGCAATGTGGCGGGTAGGTGTTGAACACGCGCAGTTTTGAAGATCACACGCGTTTACTGAAAAACATCTGGCTCTTGATAAGTATTTACTTCTTCTTCTTCTTCGTCGTTCACTAGTATTTAAGTGGAAGCTGGTCGCGACAGTGTCCGCCGGGCTTTCACAAGCCGCGACAAAAGAGCAGACCACAAAGCATTGGTCCACTTAATCATTTACGACTCAGGGAACAGCCGATGTGACATACTCATCGGCATCTCAGATCTGAATAAGTTAAGTACGTGTGGAAAAAGTTACACAGAAAATAGGAAATTCAAAAGCGGCGATCCTGTTATTGTCTCTTCTCTGATGAAGTTTGCGCGGGAAACCCCCCATTTATCGAGTTAAAAAAAAAAGATTATAATTCAATTCAATTCATTTAAATTCTGTCTGTTAGGGGCATCGTCACCGCATACAAAATGATATAGTAATGACAAATAAATAAGCAAACGCTAAGATTGAGACTTATTACTTTGTTTTATATCGATTACCCCAGACGGATACCGCGTGATCGAAACAAACATACATTTGAAAGATCCGCATAGAAATCTTACGATCAAAAAAAGATCGATTTAAGGTCAGTTTTTCTTTTGGCCATTGTAAAGATATACTTATTTTACGTATGTCATTTCCTTTAATCATCGACAGTTACACCCAAAAGAGGGGCACAAAGAGGCAGAGAAAGAGGGGGAGAGAGAGAGAGGCACACAGAGAGAGAGACGGAGGGAGGGAGAGAGAGAGAGATAGAGAGAGAGAGAGAGAGAGACGGAGGGGGAGAGAGAGAGAGAGAGACGGAGGGGTAGAGATCTCGAGAGAGAGGGAGGGAGGGAGAGAGAGAGAGAGAGAGAGAGAGAGAGAGAGAGAGAGAGAGAGAAAAGAGGGGAAAAAAAAGAGAGAGAGAGAGCACACAGAGGCACAGAGAGAGAGAGACGGAGAGAGAGAGACGGAGCGAAAGAGAGAGAGAGAGACGGAGGGGGAGAGAGCTCGGGAGAGAGGGGGAGGGAGAGAGAGAGAGAGAGAGAGAGAGAGAGAGAGAGGCACAGAGAGAGAGACGGAGGGAGAGAGAGACGGAGCGAGAGAGAGAGAGAGAGACGGAGGGGGAGAGAGAGAGACGGAGGGGAGAGAGCTCGAGAGAGGAGGGGGGGAGGGAGGAGAGAGAGAGAAAGAGAGAGAGAGAGATCAAATCAAATCAAATCAAATCAAATTTTATTTTTTTGAGGGTTGTGGCATAAGCAATACAACGAGCTTTTTTTTCAACCAGCCCTCGCCCAGAGAGGGGACTAATCTAATCCCATATTTACACGGATATTCACGTAGAAAAAAAGGTAGAGAAAACAACAACATATGAATATTTACATATTACATATTATACACAAATATATGTAACGTAGTGAAAACAATGCTAAATACACATGCATGAGTAAATGTGTTATTAAAAGCTTTTATAATGAACACTGACAGACAGAGAGAGAGAGAGAGAGAGAGGGAGAGAGAGAGAGAGGGAGAGAGAGAGAGAGAGAGGGGAGAGAGAGAAAGAGACAGACAGACAGACAGACAGACAGAACAGATTGCTGACTCGCATAATTTTGATCACTCTCATCCAAATTTGAAATTGATTTTCTCATAAATGTCAAGGTTTCGTTCATTCTCAACATCGGATGATTCGGATTCTGTTTATGGCTGTATTGCGCAATGTGGCGGGTAGGTGTTGAACACGCGAAGCTTTGAAGATCACAATCGTTTACTGAAAAACATCTGGCTCTTGATAAGTATTTAAGTGGCAGCTGGTCGCAACAGTGTCGCTTTCACAAGCCGCGACAAAAGAGCAGACCACTAAGCATTGGTCCACTTAATCATTTACGACTCAGGGAACAGCCGATGTGACATACTCATCGGCATCTCAGATCTGG
>NC_090256.1:54663760-54744962 GCF_037325665.1 Littorina saxatilis | reverse complement strand
TATATATATATATATATAATGTTATAGCCCAAGTGGAGAATTCTTCGTTCTAATCTCCTGTTATATTTTCACTATCCCTACACTGCCTGAGATCACATTTGGCCATGTTGAAAACCCCAGAAGAACCCTCGCTATAGATTACAATGAAATTTTGAGCCGATGAAGACACATTTTCTAACTAAGACATTACGGGGTTTCAGCGTGACTTTTTATGTCGAGAAGAAAATCTTGTATCAAAACAAAGTTTTTCAAAATTTGGGTCCGAATCGGAGTATCACCGTCCCGAAATCTGACAAAAAAAGCAAATTGAAGAGGAGGGGGGGAAAAAACACAATCCAAGCGGAAAAACACCATCATCAAAGTTATTACACGGTCAAATCTGACTTAAAAAAAAAAAAAACAAGAGAAGGAAAAAAACACCAACCCAACAAAGTCGAAGACGGGTAGACCACACATCACAAGCTTCCACAAAAAAAAAGAAAAAAAGAAGCATATAGACTTCTACGAAATAGAAGCTGAAATAATATGCACACACACACACACACACACGACCGCCTCAATAACGAGTCCGGGAAGGTTATTCGTAGTAACACGTCACCTTTCTTTTTTCTCGAACAACTCTCGGTCAGGCTACTATACTACTACTACTACTACTACTACTACTACTACTACTACTACTACTACTACTACTACTACTACTACTACTACTACTACTCAATATCATGGATGGTTTTTTTGGAGTTGTTTTTCATACGAACACGATTGAGCGAAAGTTTGTTATCCTCATTTCTAAAAGGACAATGTAATGTAAAAGAAAGCCAGCCGGGACAGTGGTCACACGCCTTCCTTCACTAACCAGGCAGAAGAAATGAATGTTGTAGAATTGTAAGGTGTGGATGAGAGTAAATTTCCTTTATTTTTAAAATGTGATGGTGTATCACAAGCATTATTATTGTGGTTTGGAGATGCTTACACATGATATAGTCACACAGAACACTTTACAATATAAGAAAAAACAACATAAAAGCAAACTCTCACTGCCACGCGTCACACATCCGTACAATGATATTAACTATAACTCAAATAGTTGATATGACAAAGTTTTTTTTTTTTTAAACGAACATAATGCACAAAACATATTGCCTGGTGCGTGTGTGTTTATATGTATAGCATGTTTTTGTGTGTGCTGATATGTCTCGCGCGTTGTGGTGCGTATCGTCATGGCTGTTCCGCGGCTGTGCCGTTGAGTTAGTGTGTGAATGTATGGTGCCGCATGAGTAGGTAGGAGTGGTGATGCCGTTGTTTTGTTGTCGCGTGGGTGTCTTGGCGATCGGCCACCACGGTGGGGGGCGTGTACCCGCAACGAACACACACGAACCGAAAGTACACACACATATAACTGACATCACACAGGTTTAGACTAGAGAGAAAATAACATTTCAAAGACGAGAAAGGAGCTTAAAGCATGGGATACTGTAACACACACAATTCAGGAAAACAATTTAAGAATTTACTTTGAGAGTAATCACAACAAAATATATTCAGATTCTATTTTCCTATCCTATCGTCATACACCTTGGCTAATTTAGGCACAGGTCTTATACTTCTTCAAGTGGTCAGGACAGAGAGAGAGAGAGAGAGAGCGATAATTCACGCAATCCTTTCTCCGAGTCTAGCCTATTCGTTGGCCGTCTATTCTGTGACCTTCGGTTTTCTTGTACACGTTTCCATTGGTTATTCAACATCGGGTGACTATTTCCTTTCTAATTTTTACCACAAACAATAATCATTGTGAAAGCTTGCAAATGGTCAAACGCGTGCCAGCCTATCGCATAATAATACAAAAAACCCGTACATCACGTTCCTTTTAAGTCCTTATCGTGATCAAACTGTGACGGGTTCTAAAACAACCGTGACTTTTGACATTATTGTCTTTTCTGCTAGTACATTATCATTTGAATCTTGAAAACCTATAGCTTTCATTTACTCGGCTGTATTCCTCAATCTCACTATACAACTCGTTATCGTTAAATTCAATATTTACAATTAACATTAAATCCATTTTAAATCCTAATTTTCACAGTTGAAAGGTATGACAACAATCAACAGTGTGAGATAAAAGAAATCCTCAAATTGCTTAGGATACAGGCACCCCATGAAAGCAGGCACGCACAGAGGCACACATGCTTTTACAGATACTTTGCAAAAATATCAATTGAAAACCTGCATGTCGTAATTTCGTATTGCATGCTTCACTATCTGTTAGATGGTAAACCCTACGTCTGATAAAGACCCCCCCCTTTGAGTTTTAAGGGGGGGGGTGTCATTTGGTGTGTGTGTGTTTGTTTGTAGTATATACCCGCCATGTTGAAAACCCCAGAAGAACCCTCGCTATAGATTACAATGAAATTTTGAGCCGATGAAGACACATTTTCTAACTAAGACATTACGGGGTTTCAGTGTGACTTTTTATGTCGAGAAGAAAATCTTGTATCAAAACAAAGTTTTTCAAAATTTGGGTCCGAATCGGAGTGGGGGTTATTTTGTTTAAGTGTATTTATAACAGCAAACAATAACAAACAATAACACACAATAACACACAATAACACATGTAGAAGGATATCCCAGGGCCCCGTTCAAACGACAGTGAAGAATCTTTTCGACTTGTGTAAACCCCTTCCCTCTTTTTTCTCCCTTTCCTTTCCAAGCCGCACGGGACATGTTCCAATTGCTGTAAGAATCGTTCCTGCTAATTCTTTTCCCCCTCATAAACAAGTTATATGCTTGCACGTTCACCTTTTAAAAGCGGAAACATATCTCCCACTTTGGGGCCTCATATCATCTTCCAGAAACTAATATTCGATGAAATCAGAAATAATGAACGGGAAACATATTCTGTTTTTATCAGCATTCATTGTGCAATTTTAGTGCGGTAATGCATTCATCAGAGAATGAAAGATTGCCCGTTCTTCATTTTTAGTGATGGTAACACTTTCCGAAAAGGCATCACCACTACGGGTGCGTGCCGCAAGGGAAACAGAATGATAATATTTTTAGCTCCTACGACTAAACTTTTGTTGTTTAGTTTTGTACATCTCACAACTTCTGGCTCGGAATTGTTAGCATTCATTGTGCAATTTTAGTGCGACAATGCGTTCATCAGAGAATGAGAGATTGCCCGTTCTTCATTTTTAGTGATGGTAACACTTTCCGAAAAGGTATCAACACTACGGGTGCGTGCCACAAGGGAAACAGAATGATAATATTTCCAGCTCCTATACGACTAAACTTTTGTTGTTTTGTACATCTTTACAACTTCTTCTGGCTCGGAATTGTTACCATTCATTGTGCAATTTTAGTGCGGCAATGCATTGGCATCAGAGAGAACGAGAGATTGCCCGTTCTTCATTTTTAGTGATGGCAACACTTTCCCGGAAAACTTGTATCAACACTACTACCCGGGCCGGCGTGCCGCAAGGGAAAAACAGCATAATAATATTTCCAGTTCCCTTTTCCACACCGTCAACAGAAACGTATGTTCTCTCAGAGACTCGGAGTTGAGAGTGAGCAGTGAGCCGAGAGAGAGACTGGGAGTAATCGATATGTTTTTCCCCTGGGGCATCACAGGTGTGCTGTTTTGTGAAGGAAGCTGCGAGAACTTGCAGGGTCAACGACCGCCCGCGGGGGGTTCAAGGACAAGGAGAAGGAATAATTCGCATCATGCCGCCGCGCTGTACAGAAACTGCACTGCTAATTCTTTCCCCCTTAAAAACAAGTTATATGCTTGCCGCACGTTCACCTTTTAAAAGCGGAAACATATCTCCCACTTTGGGGCCTCACATCATCTTCCAGAAACTAATATTCGATCAAATCAGAAATAATGAACGGGAAACATATTCTGTTTTTATCAACGCTGCTACTGCTGTGTGATAATATTTCCAGTTCTTTAGAGAGAGAGAGAGAGAGAGAGAATGAGAGAGAGAGCTCCTATACGACTAAACTTTTGTTGTTTTGTACATCTTTACAACTTCTTCTGGCTCGGAATTGTTACCATTCATTGTGCAATTTTAGTGCGGCAATGCATTGGCATCAGAGAGAACGAGAGATTGCCCGTTCTTCATTTTTAGTGATGGCAACACTTTCCCGGAAAACTTGTATCAACACTACTACCCGGGCCGGCGTGCCGCAAGGGAAAAACAGCATAATAATATTTCCAGTTCCCTTTTCCACACCGTCAACAGAAACGTATATGTTCTCTCAGAGACTCGGAGTTGAGAGTGAGCAGTGAGCCGAGAGAGAGACTGGGAGTAATCGATATGTTTTTCCCCTGTGGCATCACAGGTGTGCTGTTTCGTGTGCATTAAGTGTTGTGTTGGGTCGGGTTTTATCTCACCATTTGTGTCTTTGTTCTTTGTCTCTGTTAATGGGCCCCAACTCGCTTCGTTTCTGTAGAAAGTCCCTTCTTTTTGTTCTTTTTTGTTGTCTTATTATACTGGGACTTTTTTTTCCACTCCGGTCGTTGGGAGATGTTGTCAGTCTGACGGCCACCAGTCGACCCCACCCTCTCCCGTGGTTATCTGCTTGATATATTAAAATGATTAATGTTGAGGTAAGATCGAGGAGTCCTGTGATTTGTGTTTTTGGTTATGATTGGTCGGTCGGTTTTCTCTCGGGCGTTTTGATTGGTTGGAACCGAAGCACCGATCATGATTCCTACGAGAAAAAAAAAGTCCGCATTAGCACTATTCTGATTGGCTGCTAATAATAGGCAGGCGGAGAAGGAAGCTGCGAGAACTTGCAGGGTCAACGACCGCCCGCGGGGGGTTCAAGGACAAGGAGAAGGAATAATTCGCATCATGCCGCCGCGCTGTACAGAAACTGCACTGCTAATTCTTTCCCCCTTAAAAACAAGTTATATGCTTGCCGCACGTTCACCTTTTAAAAGCGGAAACATATCTCCCACTTTTGGGGCCTCACATCATCTTCCAGAAACTAATATTCGATCAAATCAGAAATAATGAACGGGAAACATATTCTGTTTTTATCAACGCTGCTACTGCTGTGTGATAATATTTCCAGTTCTTTAGAGAGAGAGAGAGAGAGAGAGAGAGAGAGAGAGAGAGAGAGAGAGAGAGAGAATGAGAGAGAGACTGGGAGTAATCGATATGTTTTTTCCCTGGGGCATCACAGGTGTGCTGTTTCGTGTGCATTAAGTGTTGTGTTGGGTCGGGTTTTATCTCACCATTTGTGTCTTTGTTCTTTGTCTCTGTTAATGGGCCCCAACTCGCTTCGTTTCTGTAGAAAGTTCCTTCTTTTTGTTCTTTTTTGTTGTCTTATTATACTGGGACTTTTTTTTCCACTCCGGTCGTTGGGAGATGTTGTCAGTCTGACGGCCACCAGTCAACCCCACCCTCTCCCGTGGTTATCTGCTTGATATATTAAAATGATTAATGTTGATGCAAGATCGAGGAGTCCTGTGATTTGTGTTTTTGGTTATGATTGGTCGGTCGGTCGGTTTTCTCTCGGGCGTTTTGATTGGTTGGAACCGAAGCACCGATCATGATTCCTACGAGAAAAAAAAAGTCCGCATTAGCACTATTTTGATTGGCTGCTAATAATAGGCAGGCGGAGAAGGAAGCTGCGAGAACTTGCAGGGTCAACGACCGCCCGCGGGGGGTTCAAGGACAAGGAGAAGGAATAATTCGCATCACGCCGCCGCGCTGTACAGAAACTGCACTGCTAATTCTTTCCCCCTTAAAAACAAGTTATATGCTTGCCGCACGTTCACCTTTTAAAAGCGGAAACATATCTCCCACTTTTGGGGCCTCACATCATCTTCCAGAAACTAATATTCGATCAAATCAGAAATAATGAACGGGAAACATATTCTGTTTTTATCAACGCTGCTACTGCTGTGTGATAATATTTCCAGTTCTTTAGAGAGAGAGAGAGAGAGAGAGAGAGAGAGAGAGAGAGAGAGAGAGAGAGAGAGAGAGAGAGAGAGAGAGAGAGAGAGAGAGAATGAGAGAGAGACTGGGAGTAATCGATATGTTTTTCCCCTGGGGCATCACAGGTGTGCTGTTTCGTGTGCATTAAGTGTTGTGTTGGGTCGGGTTTTATCTCACCATTTGTGTCTTTGTTCTTTGTCTCTGTTAATGGGCCCCAACTCGCTTCGTTTCTGTAGAAAGTCCCTTCTTTTTGTTCTTTTTTGTTGTCTTATTATACTGGGACTTTTTTTTCCACTCCGGTCGTTGGGAGATGTTGTCAGTCTGACGGCCACCAGTCGACCCCACCCTCTCCCGTGGTTATCTGCTTGATATATTAAAATGATTAATGTTGAGGTAAGATCGAGGAGTCCTGTGATTTGTGTTTTTGGTTATGATTGGTCGGTCGGTCGGTTTTCTCTCGGGCGTTTTGATTGGTTGGAACCGAAGCACCGATCATGATTCCTACGAGAAAAAAAAAGTCCGCATTAGCACTATTTTGATTGGCTGCTAATAATAGGCAGGCGGAGAAGGAAGCTGCGAGAACTTGCAGGGTCAACGACCGCCCGCGGGGGGTTCAAGGACAAGGAGAAGGAATAATTCGCATCATGCCGCCGCGCTGTACAGAAACTGCACTGCTAATTCTTTCCCCCTTAAAAACAAGTTATATGCTTGCCGCACGTTCACCTTTTAAAAGCGGAAACATATCTCCCACTTTGGGGCCTCACATCATCTTCCAGAAACTAATATTCGATCAAATCAGAAATAATGAACGGGAAACATATTCTGTTTTTATCAACGCTGCTACTGCTGTGTGATAATATTTCCAGTTCTTTAGAGAGAGAGAGAGAGAGAGAGAGAGAGAGAGAGAGAGAGAGAGAGAGAGAGAGAGAGAGAGAGAATGAGAGAGAGACTGGGAGTAATCGATATGTTTTTTCCCTGGGGCATCACAGGTGTGCTGTTTCGTGTGCATTAAGTGTTGTGTTGGGTCGGGTTTTATCTCACCATTTGTGTCTTTGTTCTTTGTCTCTGTTAATGGGCCCCAACTCGCTTCGTTTCTGTAGAAAGTCCCTTCTTTTTGTTCTTTTTTGTTGTCTTATTATACTGGGACTTTTTTTTCCACTCCGGTCGTTGGGAGATGTTGTCAGTCTGACGGCCACCAGTCGACCCCACCCTCTCCCGTGGTTATCTGCTTGATATATTAAAATGATTAATGTTGAGGTAAGATCGAGGAGTCCTGTGATTTGTGTTTTTGGTTATGATTGGTCGGTCGGTCGGTTTTCTCTCGGGCGTTTTGATTGGTTGGAACCGAAGCACCGTTCATGATTCCTACGAGAAAAAAAAAGTCCGCATTAGCACTATTTTGATTGGCTGCTAATAATAGGCAGGCGGAGAAGGAAGCTGCGAGAACTTGCAGGGTCAACGACCGCCCGCGGGGGGTTCAAGGACAAGGAGAAGGAATAATTCGCATCATGCCGCCGCGCTGTACAGAAACTGCACTGCTAATTCTTTCCCCCTTAAAAACAAGTTATATGCTTGCCGCACGTTCACCTTTTAAAAGCGGAAACATATCTCCCACTTTGGGGCCTCACATCATCTTCCAGAAACTAATATTCGATCAAATCAGAAATAATGAACGGGAAACATATTCTGTTTTTATCAACGCTGCTACTGCTGTGTGATAATATTTCCAGTTCTTTAGAGAGAGAGAGAGAGAGAGAGAATGAGAGAGAGAGCTCCTATACGACTAAACTTTTGTTGTTTTGTACATCTTTACAACTTCTTCTGGCTCGGAATTGTTACCATTCATTGTGCAATTTTAGTGCGGCAATGCATTGGCATCAGAGAGAACGAGAGATTGCCCGTTCTTCATTTTTAGTGATGGCAACACTTTCCCGGAAAACTTGTATCAACACTACTACCCGGGCCGGCGTGCCGCAAGGGAAAAACAGCATAATAATATTTCCAGTTCCCTTTTCCACACCGTCAACAGAAACGTATGTTCTCTCAGAGACTCGGAGTTGAGAGTGAGCAGTGAGCCGAGAGAGAGACTGGGAGTAATCGATATGTTTTTCCCCTGGGGCATCACAGGTGTGCTGTTTTGTGAAGGAAGCTGCGAGAACTTGCAGGGTCAACGACCGCCCGCGGGGGGTTCAAGGACAAGGAGAAGGAATAATTCGCATCATGCCGCCGCGCTGTACAGAAACTGCACTGCTAATTCTTTCCCCCTTAAAAACAAGTTATATGCTTGCCGCACGTTCACCTTTTAAAAGCGGAAACATATCTCCCACTTTGGGGCCTCACATCATCTTCCAGAAACTAATATTCGATCAAATCAGAAATAATGAACGGGAAACATATTCTGTTTTTATCAACGCTGCTACTGCTGTGTGATAATATTTCCAGTTCTTTAGAGAGAGAGAGAGAGAGAGAGAGAGAGAGAGAGAGAGAGAGAGAGAGAGAGAGAGAAAGAGAGAGAGAGAGAGAGAGAGAGAGAGAGAGAGAGAGAGAGAATGAGAGAGAGAGCTCCTATACGACTAAAACTTTTGTTGTTTAGTTTTGTACATCTTTACAACTTCTTCTGGCTCGGAATTGTTACCATTCATTGTGCAATTTTAGTGCGGCAATGCGTTCATCAGAGAATGAGAGATTGCCCGTTCTTCATTTTTAGTGATGGTAACACTTTCCCGGAAAACTTGTATCAACACTACTACCCGAGCCGGCGTGCCGCAAGGGAAAAACAGCATAATAATATTTCCAGTTCCCTTTTCCACACCGTCAACAGAAACGTATATGTTCTCTCAGAGACTCGGAGTTGAGAGTGAGCAGTGAGCCGAGAGAGAGACTGGGAGTAATCGATATGTTTTTTCCCTGGGGCATCACAGGTGTGCTGTTTCGTGTGCATTAAGTGTTGTGTTGGGTCGGGTTTTATCTCACCATTTGTGTCTTTGTTCTTTGTCTCTGTTAATGGGCCCCAACTCGCTTCGTTTCTGTAGAAAGTCCCTTCTTTTTGTTCTTTTTTGTTGTCTTATTATACTGGGACTTTTTTTTCCACTCCGGTCGTTGGGAGATGTTGTCAGTCTGACGGCCACCAGTCGACCCCACCCTCTCCCGTGGTTATCTGCTTGATATATTAAAATGATTAATGTTGAGGTAAGATCGAGGAGTCCTGTGATTTGTGTTTTTGGTTATGATTGGTCGGTCGGTCGGTTTTCTCTCGGGCGTTTTGATTGGTTGGAACCGAAGCACCGTTCATGATTCCTACGAGAAAAAAAAAGTCCGCATTAGCACTATTTTGATTGGCTGCTAATAATAGGCAGGCGGAGAAGGAAGCTGCGAGAACTTGCAGGGTCAACGACCGCCCGCGGGGGGTTCAAGGACAAGGAGAAGGAATAATTCGCATCACGCCGCCGCGCTGTACAGAAACTGCACTGCTAATTCTTTCCCCCTTAAAAACAAGTTATATGCTTGCCGCACGTTCACCTTTTAAAAGCGGAAACATATCTCCCACTTTGGGGCCTCACATCATCTTCCAGAAACTAATATTCGATCAAATCAGAAATAATGAACGGGAAACATATTCTGTTTTTATCAACGCTGCTACTGCTGTGTGATAATATTTCCAGTTCTTTAGAGAGAGAGAGAGAGAGAGAGAGAGAGAGAGAGAGAGAGAGAGAGAGAGAGAGAGAATGAGAGAGAGACTGGGAGTAATCGATATGTTTTTTCCCTGGGGCATCACAGGTGTGCTGTTTCGTGTGCATTAAGTGTTGTGTTGGGTCGGGTTTTATCTCACCATTTGTGTCTTTGTTCTTTGTCTCTGTTAATGGGCCCCAACTCGCTTCGTTTCTGTAGAAAGTCCCTTCTTTTTGTTCTTTTTTGTTGTCTTATTATACTGGGACTTTTTTTTCCACTCCGGTCGTTGGGAGATGTTGTCAGTCTGACGGCCACCAGTCGACCCCACCCTCTCCCGTGGTTATCTGCTTGATATATTAAAATGATTAATGTTGAGGTAAGATCGAGGAGTCCTGTGATTTGTGTTTTTGGTTATGATTGGTCGGTCGGTCGGTTTTCTCTCGGGCGTTTTGATTGGTTGGAACCGAAGCACCGATCATGATTCCTACGAGAAAAAAAAAGTCCGCATTAGCACTATTTTGATTGGCTGCTAATAATAGGCAGGCGGAGAAGGAAGCTGCGAGAACTTGCAGGGTCAACGACCGCCCGCGGGGGGTTCAAGGACAAGGAGAAGGAATAATTCGCATCATGCCGCCGCGCTGTACAGAAACTGCACTGCTAATTCTTTCCCCCTTAAAAACAAGTTATATGCTTGCCGCACGTTCACCTTTTAAAAGCGGAAACATATCTCCCACTTTTGGGGCCTCACATCATCTTCCAGAAACTAATATTCGATCAAATCAGAAATAATGAACGGGAAACATATTCTGTTTTTATCAACGCTGCTACTGCTGTGTGATAATATTTCCAGTTCTTTAGAGAGAGAGAGAGACAGAGAGAGAGACAGACAGACAGAGAGAGACAGAGAGAGAGGAGACTGAGAGAGACAGGGAGTAATCGATATGTTTTTTCCCTGGGGCATCACAGGTGTGCTGTTTCGTGTGCATTAAGTGTTGTGTTGGGTCGGGTTTTATCTCACCATTTGTGTCTTTGTTCTTTGTCTCTGTTAATGGGCCCCAACTCGCTTCGTTTCTGTAGAAAGTCCCTTCTTTTTGTTCTTTTTTGTTGTCTTATTATACTGGGACTTTTTTTTCCACTCCGGTCGTTGGGAGATGTTGTCAGTCTGACGGCCACCAGTCGACCCCACCCTCTCCCGTGGTTATCTGCTTGATATATTAAAATGATTAATGTTGAGGTAAGATCGAGGAGTCCTGTGATTTGTGTTTTTGGTTATGATTGGTCGGTCGGTCGGTTTTCTCTCGGGCGTTTTGATTGGTTGGAACCGAAGCACCGATCATGATTCCTACGAGAAAAAAAAAGTCCGCATTAGCACTATTTTGATTGGCTGCTAATAATAGGCAGGCGGAGAAGGAAGCTGCGAGAACTTGCAGGGTCAACGACCGCCCGCGGGGGGTTCAAGGACAAGGAGAAGGAATAATTCGCATCATGCCGCCGCGCTGTACAGAAACTGCACTGCTAATTCTTTCCCCCTTAAAAACAAGTTATATGCTTGCCGCACGTTCACCTTTTAAAAGCGGAAACATATCTCCCACTTTGGGGCCTCACATCATCTTCCAGAAACTAATATTCGATCAAATCAGAAATAATGAACGGGAAACATATTCTGTTTTTATCAACGCTGCTACTGCTGTGTGATAATATTTCCAGTTCTTTAGAGAGAGAGAGAGAGAGAGAGAATGAGAGAGAGAGCTCCTATACGACTAAACTTTTGTTGTTTTGTACATCTTTACAACTTCTTCTGGCTCGGAATTGTTACCATTCATTGTGCAATTTTAGTGCGGCAATGCATTGGCATCAGAGAGAACGAGAGATTGCCCGTTCTTCATTTTTAGTGATGGCAACACTTTCCCGGAAAACTTGTATCAACACTACTACCCGGGCCGGCGTGCCGCAAGGGAAAAACAGCATAATAATATTTCCAGTTCCCTTTTCCACACCGTCAACAGAAACGTATGTTCTCTCAGAGACTCGGAGTTGAGAGTGAGCAGTGAGCCGAGAGAGAGACTGGGAGTAATCGATATGTTTTTCCCCTGGGGCATCACAGGTGTGCTGTTTTGTGAAGGAAGCTGCGAGAACTTGCAGGGTCAACGACCGCCCGCGGGGGGTTCAAGGACAAGGAGAAGGAATAATTCGCATCATGCCGCCGCGCTGTACAGAAACTGCACTGCTAATTCTTTCCCCCTTAAAAACAAGTTATATGCTTGCCGCACGTTCACCTTTTAAAAGCGGAAACATATCTCCCACTTTGGGGCCTCACATCATCTTCCAGAAACTAATATTCGATCAAATCAGAAATAATGAACGGGAAACATATTCTGTTTTTATCAACGCTGCTACTGCTGTGTGATAATATTTCCAGTTCTTTAGAGAGAGAGAGAGAGAGAGAGAGAGAGAGAGAGAGAGAAAGAGAGAGAGAGAGAGAGAGAGAGAGAGAGAGAGAGAGAATGAGAGAGAGAGCTCCTATACGACTAAAACTTTTGTTGTTTAGTTTTGTACATCTTTACAACTTCTTCTGGCTCGGAATTGTTACCATTCATTGTGCAATTTTAGTGCGGCAATGCGTTCATCAGAGAATGAGAGATTGCCCGTTCTTCATTTTTAGTGATGGTAACACTTTCCCGGAAAACTTGTATCAACACTACTACCCGAGCCGGCGTGCCGCAAGGGAAAAACAGCATAATAATATTTCCAGTTCCCTTTTCCACACCGTCAACAGAAACGTATATGTTCTCTCAGAGACTCGGAGTTGAGAGTGAGCAGTGAGCCGAGAGAGAGACTGGGAGTAATCGATATGTTTTTCCCCTGGGGCATCACAGGTGTGCTGTTTCGTGTGCATTAAGTGTTGTGTTGGGTCGGGTTTTATCTCACCATTTGTGTCTTTGTTCTTTGTCTCTGTTAATGGGCCCCAACTCGCTTCGTTTCTGTAGAAAGTCCCTTCTTTTTGTTCTTTTTTGTTGTCTTATTATACTGGGACTTTTTTTTCCACTCCGGTCGTTGGGAGATGTTGTCAGTCTGACGGCCACCAGTCGACCCCACCCTCTCCCGTGGTTATCTGCTTGATATATTAAAATGATTAATGTTGAGGTAAGATCGAGGAGTCCTGTGATTGGTTGATTTGTGTTTTTGGTTATGATTGGTCGGTCGGTTTTCTCTCGGGCGTTTTGATTGGTTGGAACCGAAGCACCGATCATGATTCCTACGAGAAAAAAAAAGTCCGCATTAGCACTATTTTGATTGGCTGCTAAAAATAATAATCATGATATTCCTCCGCGCGTAGAGAGAGATATATCGTTTACAAAAAAAAAAAAAAAAGAAGTTCTCTTTTTGAACACATTACTTTCTTTTTAGCATTGTGCTCAGTAAAAGTCACTAACAACCACATAACACTAAGACTTTATTTCACACCATCAACACAAAGATGATAAAATCGCAATCAATAAACTGGCGTACACAGGGCCCGCGCGGCCTGTAAGGGGAGAGAAAATCTCTGACAGGCGGAGAAGGAAGCTGCGAGAACTCTGCAGGGTCAACGACCGCCCGCGGGGGTTCAAGGACAAGGAGAAGGAATTCGCGGCATCATGCCGCCGCGCTGTACAGAAACTGCTGCACTTATACAGTTCATAAGCCGTCTTTTCTCCAACCAAAAAAGGAAAATTCGTATGAAAGAATATTTTCCCCCTTTCTTTTCAGATCAACAGACACGATGCTCAGTTAACGTTGTGCGAGAGAGAATAGCCGCAAACATTCGTACCACCAAAGCAAACCGAAAAACAAAAGCACAAAACAGATGAGATGTTTAAACTTAATGCTTTTAGCCACGGGTTTGAGTTTAAAAAAAAAAAGTCACTACAAACACATAACACTAAGACTTTTTGTTGTTACAATTCTTTCGGAAGCGAGTTTTGGGACTATAAAAAAAAAAGTAGTTCTCATTTGGCCAGAATCCTATATTTTATAAGTACTTTTTTTTTTAGCAAAGTGCTCAAAAGTCACTAACACCACCACCTCCACCACTACTAACACAAAGACTCATTGTTGAAATTCTTTCGAAGCGAGTTTTTGGGGGGCCAAATAAACAGAAGTTCTCTTTTGTCAGAAGCATATATCCTTGCACAGCACTTTTTTGTGTGTGGATCATCGTACTTAAATGTCCTGACATAATATCAACGCAGAAATGACGGTGAAAGGTTCCCCCTTTCTTTCTTTCTTCTCAATTCTGAATTTTCTTTTTTCTTTGGTAATTTCGTTTCAAATTGTGTGAAGTTTTTGTTTGTTTCCTTCCTTGTCATTCTTGGAGTGTGTGTTTGATTTCGAGTCTAAAAATAAAGAATAAACAGAAGTTCTCTTTTGTCAGAAGCATATATCCTTGCACAGCACTTTTTTTTATGTGTGGATCATCGTACTTAAATGTCCTGACAGAGAGCGAGTGAGAGAGAGAAACTGGAAGTAAAGGATTTCTTTTTTGGGTGCCGCATCACAGGTGTGCTGTTTCGTGTGCATTAAGTTTTGTGCTGGGTCGATATTTATCTCACCATGTGTGGCTTTGAGTTGAGAGCGAGTGAGAGAGAGAAACTGGAAGTAAAGGATTTCTTTTTTGGGTGCCGCATCACAGGTGTGCTGTTTCGTGTGCATTAAGTTTTGTGCTGGGTCGATATTTATCTCACCATGTGTGGCTTTGAGTTGAGAGCGAGTGAGAGAGAGAAACTGGAAGTAAAGGATTTCTTTTTTGGGTGCCGCATCACAGGTGTGCTGTTTCGTGTGCATTAAGTTTTGTGCTGGGTCGATATTTATCTCACCATGTGTGGCTTTGAGTTGAGAGCGAGTGAGAGAGAGAAACTGGAAGTAAAGGATTTCTTTTTTGGGTGCCGCATCACAGGTGTGCTGTTTCGTGTGCATTAAGTTTTGTCAGCTGGGTCGATATTTATCTCACCATGTGTGGCTTTGAGTTGAGAGCGAGTGAGAGAGAGAAACTGGAAGTAAAGGATTTCTTTTTTGGGTGCCGCATCACAGGTGTGCTGTTTCGTGTGCAAGTTAAGTTTTGTGCTGGGTCGATATGGATCATCGTACTTAAATGTCCTGACATAATATCAACGCAGAAATGACGGTGAAAGGTTCCCCGTTTTTCTTTCTTTCTTCTCAATTCTGAATTCTTTGGGTAATTCCGTTTCAAATTGTGTGAAGTTTGTTTGTTTCCTTCCTTATCATTCTTGGAGTGTGTGTTTGATTTCGAGTCTAAAAATAAAGTTGTACATTATAATTTATGGGAGTGAGAGTATAGTTGTTCTTCGTCGTCTTCTTCTTCTTAAAACTTTTTTGATTGAGATGACTGATATAATTATGTGGGTAATTGTAGTGAGCGGCGACGAAAAGTTACTCTCTCCCCCAGTATACATTAGTAATGCCCAGACACAACTTCGACACAGAAAGGACGGTGAAAGGTTCCCCGTTTTTCTTTCTTTCTTCTCAATTCTGAATTCTTTGGGTAATTCCGTTTCAAATTGTGTGAAGTTTGTTTGTTTCCTTCCTTGTCATTCTTGGAGTGTGTGTTTGATTTCGAGTCTAAAAATAAAGTTGTACATTATAATTTATGGGAGTGAGAGTATAGTTGTTCTTCTTCGTCTTCTTCTTAAAACTTTTTTGATTGAGATGACTGATATATGTGGGTAATTGTAGTGAGCGGCGGCGAAAAGTTACTCTCTCCCCCAGTATACATTAGTAATGCCCAGACACAACTTCGACACAGAAATGACGGTGAAAGGTTCCCCGTTTTTCTTTCTTTCTTCTCAATTCTGAATTCTTTGGGTAATTCCGTTTCAAATTGTGTGAAGTTTGTTTGTTTCCTTCCTTGTCATTCTTGGAGTGTGTGTTTGATTTCGAGTCTAAAAATAAAGTTGAACATTATAATTTATAATGCATTCATCAGAGAACGAGAGATTGCCCGTTCTTCATTTTTAGTGATGGGAACACTTTCCGAAAAGGTATCAACACTACTACCCGGTGCGTGCCACAAGGGAAACAGAATAATCCAGCTCCTACGACTAAACTTTTGTTGTTTAGTTTTTAGTGTACATCACATCTTTTGGCTCGGAATTGTTACCATTCATTGTGTAATTTTAGTGGCAATGCGTTCATCAGAGAACGAGAGATTGCCCGTTCTTCATTTTTAGTGATGGGAACACTTTCCGAAAAGGTATCAACACTACTACTACCCGGGCCGCGTGTCACAAGGGAAAAACACCATAATAATATTTCCAGTTCCTTTTTCCACACCAACAGAAACGTATGTTCTCAACAATAAATGTTTCTGTTCATAATTGATTAAAATCCTAAAAACACAGTCCTAAACAATACATAATTACCAGATCGAATAAAAGCACACAAATTAAATGCTGTCAAAGCAGACGAGTTGTATCCCTACACAAGACAGACATTTTCTGGGGCAGGGGAAGACAATAAGACTGGAGTTATCCCCCAGCATAGAAGTCTAAAGACTAACCATACTAACAACGGACAGTGCAGGGGAGATAACAAAAATGGTGATTTAAAAGACTCTCTCTTTGTGAAGTGAGTGTGTATGTGTGCGTGTGTTTGTGTGTGTGCGTGTGTTTGTGTGTGTGAGTGTGCGTGTGTGTGGTGTTACAGGTCGCCAAATCCACAAGATATATACAGCACAATTGCGACAAATACATAAACACACACACACACGCCTAAATAAACACGGCACAATAAGAGAGAGAGAGAGAGAGAGAGAGAGAGAGAGAGAGAGAGAGAAAGAGAGAGAGTGAGACTAAGAGTGAGAGACTGAGTGAGAGTGAATGAGAGAGAGACTGAGAGAGAGTGAGTGAGAGAGTGACCATACAACGGGAAGTAACCTACAACCGTATATTTCCTGCGATATATTGTATGTTATGATATTTTGCAATGATGTTTAGCCATAGTTCTTTATACGCGTAGGTGTGCGAGAATATGTAAGCGCAGTGCTTTAAAGATGTTCATGTTATATAGTGCTATATGTTTTATGTAAAATCAATGTCTTGTTTGTATTACTGTTATGTACCACCCCTGAATTTCTTTATGAGATAATAAAGTATTCTTCTTCTTATTCTTCTTATTCTTTAACAGAGCAAGATTTTCCGACAACGGTTGTAGAACTTGGCATCTTTCTCACAGAGACAACACAGAATCACGATGATGTTAAAAAAAAAAAAATCATTCAACAATTCATAAAAAATTATATTTTTTTTATTTCATATCAAAACCACATGGACGATAACAGGCACCACCCATTTGTTACATACATGTGTTTTTTACTCATATGGTCTGGAGTTTTCTACTTGGACTACAACATATGTTTCAATCAGATCTACTTCAGTAAATATTTGAAAACTCTGAAGCAATACGAACAACTCATCCATGAAAATCTCCCCATACTCTTCCGCTTCCCGATTGTTTGGATACAACAGAGGTTGAAAATCGATCAATCGTTCCACTCCACGATTGGTATGGAATCTTTTTCCTTCTCGGTCAGGTTCAACTCAACCGTGACTTTGCCTGAAATAGCCACAGAAGTTGCCGTTGGATGATGAGGTAGATTTTCTTGCCTGCCAAACGAATTCTTCCTCACGACCTAAACCACCTCTAAAAAGTAACCGCCGCGAAGTTTATCTCACTAGTTGCAGACCTCGGGCTGATACTACATACTTTTTGGACCAATCGTTGCACGGGATCTGCTGTAGTCCGTGATAGCGAGCCCTATAGTCGTTCGTGCCGTCCTACGCAATTAACTCATTCATGCTTCCTCTTTTCCCCAGTTCTCGCTATCAATTCGTTGTCGTTTTTACGCGTAGGACATGACGTGTCATCATCATCAACAGCAACAGAATTATTGACACGTTTTTTTCTCAAGTATTTCAATCAGATCTACTTCGGTCAGGTTCAACTCAGTCATGACTTTGCCTGAAATAGCCATAGAGATTGCGTTGGATGATGAGGTAGGATTTTCTCGTCTGCCGAACGAATTCTTCCTCATCACCCAAACCACCTCTAACGGCCGCGGAGTTTATCTCACTAGTTGCAGACCTCGGGGGCTGATACTACATACTTTTTGGACCCATCGTTGCACGGGATCTGCTGTAGTCCGTGATAGCGAGCCCTATATAGTCGTTCGTGCCGTCCTACCGCAATTAACTCATTCATGCTTCTTCTTTTCCTCCGTTCTCGCTATCAATTCGTTGTCGTTTTTACCGGCGTAGGACATGACGTGTCATCATCATCAACAGCAACAGAATCAGTTATTGACACGTTTTTCAAGTATTTCAATCAGGCTCAAGTTCCTTGTTTTGTAAATTTGCCGTGCATCAAAAGTTTGTTCATCATTTTTCCTCTCACAATTGTTTGGTTTGCTCTTTGTCGGCTCAACTCGCGGCTCCGTTTTGTTGACTAATTGTTCCTGCTCGCCCCCCCTTTTTTTTTCTCTCTCCCACCACAGAAACACATCCTGGCTTATTGATGCTGCTGCGTCCGGTGCCACAGAGGGAATGAATCACGACCTGCTCTTATTTTATTGTCTAGTCGTAGTATGACTCAACTGTTGTTTTGTGTATATTGCAACTTTTGGCTGAAAAGGGCTTTCTTTCGTGTGCATCCACGTTTTGTTTTTGTCATTTTTTATCTCCACAACTTTTAGCTCAAGTTCCTTGTTTTGTAAATTTGCCGTGCATCAAACCGTGTTGATCAGATTTCCAGGCACAATTGTTTGGTTTGTACTTTGTCTGTGTTAAGGGGCTGAACTCGCTTCGTTTTGTTTGACTCCTTGTTCCAACAAACTAAATTGTGCTCTCCCTTTCCAAGCTGCAACTAATTTTGGCATGTTCTCTCGCTCTAAGAATCGTTCCTGCTCTTCTTTTTTTTTCTCTCTCTCACCACAGAAACACATTCTGGTTTATTTTCAACGCTGGTGCTTTTTGTTTTGAAATTCTGTGAAGCGAGTTGTCCAAATAAAAAGAAGTTCTTCTTTTTGTCAGAATAACATAAATGTCCATATCGTGATACAACACTGTTTTTAGCAGCACGCTAAAAAGTCACCACACAAGACATCGGCACAGAAAAAGAACGGGGAAATTCTGATTTCTTTTTTTTTTCCATTTCTTTAATTTTGCTTCAAATTTTAAAGTTTTTCTTTCATTCTTGTTTGTGGGTTTGATTTCAAGTCTAAAATAAAGTTGCACATTATAATTTCTTGAGTGAGGAGTTGCTCTTCATCTCGTTCTTCTTTTTAAAACTAGTTGTTTGATATGATGGCTGATGGTTGTATCGGGTGAGAAGTTACAAGTATACATTAATGTCCTGACACAAGACATCAACACAGAAATGACGGAAAAAAGGTCCTCCTGATTTCTTTTTTCATTTCTTTAATTTTGTTTCAAATTTTAAAGTTTTTCTTTCATTCTTGTTTGTGGGTTTGATTTCAAGTCTAAAATAAAGTTGCACATTTTAATTTCTTGAGTGAGGAGTTGCTCTTCATCTCGTTCTTCTTTTTAAAACTAGTTGTTTGATATGATGACTGATGGTTGTATCGGGTGAAAAGTTACAAGTATACATTAATGTCCTGACACAAGACATCAACACAGAAATGACGGAAAAAAGGTCCTCCTGATTTCTTTTTTCATTTCTTTAATTTTGTTTCAAATTTTTAGGTTTTTCCTCAAAAACAGTTGAAGTAAAGGGGTGAGATTCTATAATAGCTGGTGCTCTTGTAAAATTTTACAGAGAAAACGCACGCACGGACTTTTTTCTGGTGTAGTGTTGACAACGCCAAATGGTATTGGAAGGCTGCTGCCGCGAAGCCTGTCAGGCAGGGAATGTATACCGATTCGGATGCCCGATTTCGGATCAAAGTTAAGTTATATACGCATAAAGAATCTTCTAAAAAATGACGCATGAAAACACTTTGGTCGATTTGTTTAAAAATCCACGCGAACGCAGAGCAGACTCAACCGGCACCATAGAAGGGCGAGCGTCAGACTCACCCGGAACAAACAAAAAAAAAGGTAGACAACAAACAACACACACAATCATCGTTTGGGTTTTGGAGATGGACGTTGCGTCGTCGCGAGTGTTACAGTTCGTTTTGTCCAACGTTTGAGAGTATTTTGCGAAACACTGATTTTGGTGAGGTTTCTTATAACTTATTAGTAGATGAGTTTCTCCTTTCTGGCGAATAGACTTTGTTCGTTTCGAGTACGCCTTTGCTGTAGGTCACAACGCACAGCCTTCGATCATAGTGAGGTTGTAATACTACAAGCTCGTCAAAGAGATGAATTAATGTAGTCAGTTTCAGAGTAATTTGTTGTAGGGATAAGAACTTTGCTGGAGACCACTTTTGTAAAAACTGAACGACCCGCCCGGTAGGTTATTACTGTTTAGTCGTTCCCGCTGCCAATAATTAGGAAGAAGTTTTTGCTTCATTTTCTCTCCTCCCTTCCCCCTTTTCGGAAAGTGTCATAAATAGCTAGTATGGGGGAGGACTGAGTCAGTCAGTTCTGCTGCCGGGCCTCTTATCATACTGCTGATCATCACGTGGTGTCCTTGTTTTTTTTGGGTTTTTTTTTGAAAAATGGAAGGGAATTGGCCGGTGTATTGCCGCTCTCATCATTGCGGGATGAGCAGTTAGACCTACACATAACCCAACAACCATATTTTGAAGTTTTACATTCAGAATTCGGTTATTCTCGAGAACACGTGCTCGCTGCAGCTAGACGCTACCTCCAAAACAACGAAACCATTGACATACAAACGTTAATGTTAGCTGTCGAAAGCAACAAACCAAGAAGACAATGCTGCGGACAGCGAGACTCTGCCGCCGTCATCACAGCGAATTTCTACAAATAAAGATGTTTCTACTGCAGAAAATAAAGTCTGCTCTACGGTTTCCAACGAATCTCTCTTTTTTACACACACACACACACACACAAAGACGAGACATTACTGTTTTTTAAGACTATGTTATAGCCCAAGTGGAGAATTCTTCGTTCTAATCTCCTGTTATATTTTCACTATCCCTACACTGCCTGAGATCACATTTGGCCATGTTGAAAACCCCAGAAGAACCCTCGCTATAGATTACAATGAAATTTTGAGCCGATGAAGACACATTTTCTAACTAAGACATTACGGGGTTTCAGCGTGACTTTTTATGTCGAGAAGAAAATCTTGTATCAAAACAAAGTTTTTCAAAATTTGGGTCCGAATCGGAGTATCACCGTCCCGAAATCTGACAAAAAAAGCAAATTGAAGAGGAGGGGGGGAAAAAACACAATCCAAGCGGAAAAACACCATCATCAAAGTTATTACACGGTCAAATCTGACTTAAAAAAAAAAAAAACAAGAGAAGGAAAAAAACACCAACCCAACAAAGTCGAAGACGGGTAGACCACACATCACAAGCTTCCACAAAAAAAAAGAAAAAAAGAAGCATATAGACTTCTACGAAATAGAAGCTGAAATAATATGCACACACACACACACACACACGACCGCCTCAATAACGAGTCCGGGAAGGTTATTCGTAGTAACACGTCACCTTTCTTTTTTCTCGAACAACTCTCGGTCAGGCTACTATACTACTACTACTACTACTACTACTACTACTACTACTACTACTACTACTACTACTACTACTACTACTACTACTACTACTACTACTACTACTCAATATCATGGATGGTTTTTTTGGAGTTGTTTTTCATACGAACACGATTGAGCGAAAGTTTGTTATCCTCATTTCTAAAAGGACAATGTAATGTAAAAGAAAGCCAGCCGGGACAGTGGTCACACGCCTTCCTTCACTAACCAGGCAGAAGAAATGAATGTTGTAGAATTGTAAGGTGTGGATGAGAGTAAATTTCCTTTATTTTTAAAATGTGATGGTGTATCACAAGCATTATTATTGTGGTTTGGAGATGCTTACACATGATATAGTCACACAGAACACTTTACAATATAAGAAAAAACAACATAAAAGCAAACTCTCACTGCCACGCGTCACACATCCGTACAATGATATTAACTATAACTCAAATAGTTGATATGACAAAGTTTTTTTTTTTTTAAACGAACATAATGCACAAAACATATTGCCTGGTGCGTGTGTGTTTATATGTATAGCATGTTTTTGTGTGTGCTGATATGTCTCGCGCGTTGTGGTGCGTATCGTCATGGCTGTTCCGCGGCTGTGCCGTTGAGTTAGTGTGTGAATGTATGGTGCCGCATGAGTAGGTAGGAGTGGTGATGCCGTTGTTTTGTTGTCGCGTGGGTGTCTTGGCGATCGGCCACCACGGTGGGGGGCGTGTACCCGCAACGAACACACACGAACCGAAAGTACACACACATATAACTGACATCACACAGGTTTAGACTAGAGAGAAAATAACATTTCAAAGACGAGAAAGGAGCTTAAAGCATGGGATACTGTAACACACACAATTCAGGAAAACAATTTAAGAATTTACTTTGAGAGTAATCACAACAAAATATATTCAGATTCTATTTTCCTATCCTATCGTCATACACCTTGGCTAATTTAGGCACAGGTCTTATACTTCTTCAAGTGGTCAGGACAGAGAGAGAGAGAGAGAGAGCGATAATTCACGCAATCCTTTCTCCGAGTCTAGCCTATTCGTTGGCCGTCTATTCTGTGACCTTCGGTTTTCTTGTACACGTTTCCATTGGTTATTCAACATCGGGTGACTATTTCCTTTCTAATTTTTACCACAAACAATAATCATTGTGAAAGCTTGCAAATGGTCAAACGCGTGCCAGCCTATCGCATAATAATACAAAAAACCCGTACATCACGTTCCTTTTAAGTCCTTATCGTGATCAAACTGTGACGGGTTCTAAAACAACCGTGACTTTTGACATTATTGTCTTTTCTGCTAGTACATTATCATTTGAATCTTGAAAACCTATAGCTTTCATTTACTCGGCTGTATTCCTCAATCTCACTATACAACTCGTTATCGTTAAATTCAATATTTACAATTAACATTAAATCCATTTTAAATCCTAATTTTCACAGTTGAAAGGTATGACAACAATCAACAGTGTGAGATAAAAGAAATCCTCAAATTGCTTAGGATACAGGCACCCCATGAAAGCAGGCACGCACAGAGGCACACATGCTTTTACAGATACTTTGCAAAAATATCAATTGAAAACCTGCATGTCGTAATTTCGTATTGCATGCTTCACTATCTGTTAGATGGTAAACCCTACGTCTGATAAAGACCCCCCCCTTTGAGTTTTAAGGGGGGGGGTGTCATTTGGTGTGTGTGTGTTTGTTTGTAGTATATACCCGCCATGTTGAAAACCCCAGAAGAACCCTCGCTATAGATTACAATGAAATTTTGAGCCGATGAAGACACATTTTCTAACTAAGACATTACGGGGTTTCAGCGTGACTTTTTATGTCGAGAAGAAAATCTTGTATCAAAACAAAGTTTTTCAAAATTTGGGTCCGAATCGGAGTGGGGGTTATTTTGTTTAAGTGTATTTATAACAGCAAACAATAACAAACAATAACACACAATAACACACAATAACACATGTAGAAGGATATCCCAGGGCCCCGTTCAAACGACAGTGAAGAATCTTTTCGACTTGTGTAAACCCCTTCCCTCTTTTTTCTCCCTTTCCTTTCCAAGCCGCACGGGACATGTTCCAATTGCTGTAAGAATCGTTCCTGCTAATTCTTTTCCCCCTCATAAACAAGTTATATGCTTGCACGTTCACCTTTTAAAAGCGGAAACATATCTCCCACTTTGGGGCCTCACATCATCTTCCAGAAACTAATATTCGATGAAATCAGAAATAATGAACGGGAAACATATTCTGTTTTTATCAGCATTCATTGTGCAATTTTAGTGCGGTAATGCATTCATCAGAGAATGAAAGATTGCCCGTTCTTCATTTTTAGTGATGGTAACACTTTCCGAAAAGGCATCACCACTACGGGTGCGTGCCGCAAGGGAAACAGAATGATAATATTTTTAGCTCCTACGACTAAACTTTTGTTGTTTAGTTTTGTACATCTTACAACTTTTGGCTAGGAATTGTTACCATTCATTGTGCAATTTTAGTGCGGCAATGCGTTCATCAGAGAATGAGAGATTGCCCGTTCTTCATTTTTAGTGATGGTAACACTTTCCGAAAAGGTATCAACACTACGGGTGCGTGCCACAAAGGAAACAGAATGATAATATTTCCAGCTCCTATACGACTAAACTTTTGTTGTTTTGTACATCTTTACAACTTCTTCTGGCTCGGAATTGTTACCATTCATTGTGCAATTTTAGTGCGGCAATGCATTGGCATCAGAGAGAACGAGAGATTGCCCGTTCTTCATTTTTAGTGATGGCAACACTTTCCCGGAAAACTTGTATCAACACTACTACCCGGGCCGGCGTGCCGCAAGGGAAAAACAGCATAATAATATTTCCAGTTCCCTTTTCCACACCGTCAACAGAAACGTATGTTCTCTCAGAGACTCGGAGTTGAGAGTGAGCAGTGAGCCGAGAGAGAGACTGGGAGTAATCGATATGTTTTTCCCCTGGGGCATCACAGGTGTGCTGTTTTGTGAAGGAAGCTGCGAGAACTTGCAGGGTCAACGACCGCCCGCGGGGGGTTCAAGGACAAGGAGAAGGAATAATTCGCATCATGCCGCCGCGCTGTACAGAAACTGCACTGCTAATTCTTTCCCCCTTAAAAACAAGTTATATGCTTGCCGCACGTTCACCTTTTAAAAGCGGAAACATATCTCCCACTTTGGGGCCTCACATCATCTTCCAGAAACTAATATTCGATCAAATCAGAAATAATGAACGGGAAACATATTCTGTTTTTATCAACGCTGCTACTGCTGTGTGATAATATTTCCAGTTCTTTAGAGAGAGAGAGAGAGAGAGAGAATGAGAGAGAGAGCTCCTATACGACTAAACTTTTGTTGTTTTGTACATCTTTACAACTTCTTCTGGCTCGGAATTGTTACCATTCATTGTGCAATTTTAGTGCGGCAATGCATTGGCATCAGAGAGAACGAGAGATTGCCCGTTCTTCATTTTTAGTGATGGCAACACTTTCCCGAAAAACTTGTATCAACACTACTACCCGGGCCGGCGTGCCACAAGGGAAAAACAGCATAATAATATTTCCAGTTCCCTTTTCCACACCGTCAACAGAAACGTATATGTTCTCTCAGAGACTCGGAGTTGAGAGTGAGCAGTGAGCCGAGAGAGAGACTGGGAGTAATCGATATGTTTTTTCCCTGGGGCATCACAGGTGTGCTGTTTCGTGTGCATTAAGTGTTGTGTTGGGTCGGGTTTTATCTCACCATTTGTGTCTTTGTTCTTTGTCTCTGTTAATGGGCCCCAACTCGCTTCGTTTCTGTAGAAAGTCCCTTCTTTTTGTTCTTTTTTGTTGTCTTATTATACTGGGACTTTTTTTTCCACTCCGGTCGTTGGGAGATGTTGTCAGTCTGACGGCCACCAGTCGACCCCACCCTCTCCCGTGGTTATCTGCTTGATATATTAAAATGATTAATGTTGAGGTAAGATCGAGGAGTCCTGTGATTTGTGTTTTTGGTTATGATTGGTCGGTCGGTTTTCTCTCGGGCGTTTTGATTGGTTGGAACCGAAGCACCGATCATGATTCCTACGAGAAAAAAAAAGTCCGCATTAGCACTATTTTGATTGGCTGCTAATAATAGGCAGGCGGAGAAGGAAGCTGCGAGAACTTGCAGGGTCAACGACCGCCCGCGGGGGGTTCAAGGACAAGGAGAAGGAATAATTCGCATCATGCCGCCGCGCTGTACAGAAACTGCACTGCTAATTCTTTCCCCCTTAAAAACAAGTTATATGCTTGCCGCACGTTCACCTTTTAAAAGCGGAAACATATCTCCCACTTTTGGGGCCTCACATCATCTTCCAGAAACTAATATTCGATCAAATCAGAAATAATGAACGGGAAACATATTCTGTTTTTATCAACGCTGCTACTGCTGTGTGATAATATTTCCAGTTCTTTAGAGAGAGAGAGAGAGAGAGAGAGAGAGAGAGAGAGAGAGAGAGAGAGAGAGAATGAGAGAGAGACTGGGAGTAATCGATATGTTTTTTCCCTGGGGCATCACAGGTGTGCTGTTTCGTGTGCATTAAGTGTTGTGTTGGGTCGGGTTTTATCTCACCATTTGTGTCTTTGTTCTTTGTCTCTGTTAATGGGCCCCAACTCGCTTCGTTTCTGTAGAAAGTCCCTTCTTTTTGTTCTTTTTTGTTGTCTTATTATACTGGGACTTTTTTTTCCACTCCGGTCGTTGGGAGATGTTGTCAGTCTGACGGCCACCAGTCGACCCCACCCTCTCCCGTGGTTATCTGCTTGATATATTAAAATGATTAATGTTGAGGTAAGATCGAGGAGTCCTGTGATTTGTGTTTTTGGTTATGATTGGTCGGTCGGTCGGTTTTCTCTCGGGCGTTTTGATTGGTTGGAACCGAAGCACCGTTCATTATTCCTACGAGAAAAAAAAAAGTCCGCATTAGCACTATTTTGATTGGCTGCTAATAATAGGCAGGCGGAGAAGGAAGCTGCGAGAACTTGCAGGGTCAACGACCGCCCGCGGGGGGTTCAAGGACAAGGAGAAGGAATAATTCGCATCATGCCGCCGCGCTGTACAGAAACTGCACTGCTAATTCTTTCCCCCTTAAAAACAAGTTATATGCTTGCCGCACGTTCACCTTTTAAAAGCGGAAACATATCTCCCACTTTGGGGCCTCACATCATCTTCCAGAAACTAATATTCGATCAAATCAGAAATAATGAACGGGAAACATATTCTGTTTTTATCAACGCTGCTACTGCTGTGTGATAATATTTCCAGTTCTTTAGAGAGAGAGAGAGAGAGAATGAGAGAGAGAGCTCCTATACGACTAAACTTTTGTTGTTTTGTACATCTTTACAACTTCTTCTGGCTCGGAATTGTTACCATTCATTGTGCAATTTTAGTGCGGCAATGCATTGGCATCAGAGAGAACGAGAGATTGCCCGTTCTTCATTTTTAGTGATGGCAACACTTTCCCGGAAAACTTGTATCAACACTACTACCCGGGCCGGCGTGCCGCAAGGGAAAAACAGCATAATAATATTTCCAGTTCCCTTTTCCACACCGTCAACAGAAACGTATATGTTCTCTCAGAGACTCGGAGTTGAGAGTGAGCAGTGAGCCGAGAGAGAGACTGGGAGTAATCGATATGTTTTTCCCCTGGGGCATCACAGGTGTGCTGTTTTGTGAAGGAAGCTGCGAGAACTTGCAGGGTCAACGACCGCCCGCGGGGGGTTCAAGGACAAGGAGAAGGAATAATTCGCATCATGCCGCCGCGCTGTACAGAAACTGCACTGCTAATTCTTTCCCCCTTAAAAACAAGTTATATGCTTGCCGCACGTTCACCTTTTAAAAGCGGAAACATATCTCCCACTTTTGGGGCCTCACATCATCTTCCAGAAACTAATATTCGATCAAATCAGAAATAATGAACGGGAAACATATTCTGTTTTTATCAACGCTGCTACTGCTGTGTGATAATATTTCCAGTTCTTTAGAGAGAGAGAGAGAGAGAGAGAGAGAGAGAGAGAGAGAGAGAGAGAGAGAGAGAGAGAGAAAGAGAGAGAGAGAGAGAGAGAGAGAGAGAGAGAGAGAGAGAGAGAGAATGAGAGAGAGAGCTCCTATACGACTAAAACTTTTGTTGTTTAGTTTTGTACATCTTTACAACTTCTTCTGGCTCGGAATTGTTACCATTCATTGTGCAATTTTAGTGCGGCAATGCGTTCATCAGAGAATGAGAGATTGCCCGTTCTTCATTTTTAGTGATGGTAACACTTTCCCGGAAAACTTGTATCAACACTACTACCCGAGCCGGCGTGCCGCAAGGGAAAAACAGCATAATAATATTTCCAGTTCCCTTTTCCACACCGTCAACAGAAACGTATATGTTCTCTCAGAGACTCGGAGTTGAGAGTGAGCAGTGAGCCGAGAGAGAGACTGGGAGTAATCGATATGTTTTTCCCCTGGGGCATCACAGGTGTGCTGTTTCGTGTGCATTAAGTGTTGTGTTGGGTCGGGTTTTATCTCACCATTTGTGTCTTTGTTCTTTGTCTCTGTTAATGGGCCCCAACTCGCTTCGTTTCTGTAGAAAGTCCCTTCTTTTTGTTCTTTTTTGTTGTCTTATTATACTGGGACTTTTTTTTCCACTCCGGTCGTTGGGAGATGTTGTCAGTCTGACGGCCACCAGTCGACCCCACCCTCTCCCGTGGTTATCTGCTTGATATATTAAAATGATTAATGTTGAGGTAAGATCGAGGAGTCCTGTGATTTGTGTTTTTGGTTATGATTGGTCGGTCGGTCGGTTTTCTCTCGGGCGTTTTGATTGGTTGGAACCGAAGCACCGATCATGATTCCTACGAGAAAAAAAAAGTCCGCATTAGCACTATTTTGATTGGCTGCTAATAATAGGCAGGCGGAGAAGGAAGCTGCGAGAACTTGCAGGGTCAACGACCGCCCGCGGGGGGTTCAAGGACAAGGAGAAGGAATAATTCGCATCATGCCGCCGCGCTGTACAGAAACTGCACTGCTAATTCTTTCCCCCTTAAAAACAAGTTATATGCTTGCCGCACGTTCACCTTTTAAAAGCGGAAACATATCTCCCACTTTGGGGCCTCACATCATCTTCCAGAAACTAATATTCGATCAAATCAGAAATAATGAACGGGAAACATATTCTGTTTTTATCAACGCTGCTACTGCTGTGTGATAATATTTCCAGTTCTTTAGAGAGAGAGAGAGAGAGAATGAGAGAGAGAGCTCCTATACGACTAAACTTTTGTTGTTTTGTACATCTTTACAACTTCTTCTGGCTCGGAATTGTTACCATTCATTGTGCAATTTTAGTGCGGCAATGCATTGGCATCAGAGAGAACGAGAGATTGCCCGTTCTTCATTTTTAGTGATGGCAACACTTTCCCGGAAAACTTGTATCAACACTACTACCCGGGCCGGCGTGCCGCAAGGGAAAAACAGCATAATAATATTTCCAGTTCCCTTTTCCACACCGTCAACAGAAACGTATGTTCTCTCAGAGACTCGGAGTTGAGAGTGAGCAGTGAGCCGAGAGAGAGACTGGGAGTAATCGATATGTTTTTCCCCTGGGGCATCACAGGTGTGCTGTTTTGTGAAGGAAGCTGCGAGAACTTGCAGGGTCAACGACCGCCCGCGGGGGGTTCAAGGACAAGGAGAAGGAATAATTCGCATCATGCCGCCGCGCTGTACAGAAACTGCACTGCTAATTCTTTCCCCCTTAAAAACAAGTTATATGCTTGCCGCACGTTCACCTTTTAAAAGCGGAAACATATCTCCCACTTTGGGGCCTCACATCATCTTCCAGAAACTAATATTCGATCAAATCAGAAATAATGAACGGGAAACATATTCTGTTTTTATCAACGCTGCTACTGCTGTGTGATAATATTTCCAGTTCTTTAGAGAGAGAGAGAGAGAGAGAGAGAGAGAGAGAGAGAGAGAGAGAGAGAGAGAGAGAGAGAAAAAGAGAGAGAGAGAGAGAGAGAGAGAGAGAGAGAGAGAGAGAGAGAGAGAATGAGAGAGAGAGCTCCTATACGACTAAAACTTTTGTTGTTTAGTTTTGTACATCTTTACAACTTCTTCTGGCTCGGAATTGTTACCATTCATTGTGCAATTTTAGTGCGGCAATGCGTTCATCAGAGAATGAGAGATTGCCCGTTCTTCATTTTTAGTGATGGTAACACTTTCCCGGAAAACTTGTATCAACACTACTACCCGAGCCGGCGTGCCGCAAGGGAAAAACAGCATAATAATATTTCCAGTTCCCTTTTCCACACCGTCAACAGAAACGTATATGTTCTCTCAGA
This sequence comes from Littorina saxatilis, assembly GCF_037325665.1. Lineage (NCBI taxonomy): Eukaryota > Metazoa > Mollusca > Gastropoda > Littorinimorpha > Littorinidae > Littorina > Littorina saxatilis. The sequence goes on along the minus strand of NC_090256.1, from coordinate 54,715,299 downwards.
GACTCGGAGTTGAGAGTGAGCAGTGAGCCGAGAGAGAGACTGGGAGTAATCGATATGTTTTTTCCCTGGGGCATCACAGGTGTGCTGTTTCGTGTGCATTAAGTGTTGTGTTGGGTCGGGTTTTATCTCACCATTTGTGTCTTTGTTCTTTGTCTCTGTTAATGGGCCCCAACTCGCTTCGTTTCTGTAGAAAGTCCCTTCTTTTTGTTCTTTTTTGTTGTCTTATTATACTGGGACTTTTTTTTCCACTCCGGTCGTTGGGAGATGTTGTCAGTCTGACGGCCACCAGTCGACCCCACCCTCTCCCGTGGTTATCTGCTTGATATATTAAAATGATTAATGTTGAGGTAAGATCGAGGAGTCCTGTGATTTGTGTTTTTGGTTATGATTGGTCGGTCGGTCGGTTTTCTCTCGGGCGTTTTGATTGGTTGGAACCGAAGCACCGTTCATGATTCCTACGAGAAAAAAAAAGTCCGCATTAGCACTATTTTGATTGGCTGCTAATAATAGGCAGGCGGAGAAGGAAGCTGCGAGAACTTGCAGGGTCAACGACCGCCCGCGGGGGGTTCAAGGACAAGGAGAAGGAATAATTCGCATCACGCCGCCGCGCTGTACAGAAACTGCACTGCTAATTCTTTCCCCCTTAAAAACAAGTTATATGCTTGCCGCACGTTCACCTTTTAAAAGCGGAAACATATCTCCCACTTTTGGGGCCTCACATCATCTTCCAGAAACTAATATTCGATCAAATCAGAAATAATGAACGGGAAACATATTCTGTTTTTATCAACGCTGCTACTGCTGTGTGATAATATTTCCAGTTCTTTAGAGAGAGAGAGAGAGAGAGAGAGAGAGAGAGAGAGAGAGAGAGAGAGAGAGAGAGAGAGAATGAGAGAGAGACTGGGAGTAATCGATATGTTTTTTCCCTGGGGCATCACAGGTGTGCTGTTTCGTGTGCATTAAGTGTTGTGTTGGGTCGGGTTTTATCTCACCATTTGTGTCTTTGTTCTTTGTCTCTGTTAATGGGCCCCAACTCGCTTCGTTTCTGTAGAAAGTCCCTTCTTTTTGTTCTTTTTTGTTGTCTTATTATACTGGGACTTTTTTTTCCACTCCGGTCGTTGGGAGATGTTGTCAGTCTGACGGCCACCAGTCGACCCCACCCTCTCCCGTGGTTATCTGCTTGATATATTAAAATGATTAATGTTGAGGTAAGATCGAGGAGTCCTGTGATTTGTGTTTTTGGTTATGATTGGTCGGTCGGTCGGTTTTCTCTCGGGCGTTTTGATTGGTTGGAACCGAAGCACCGATCATGATTCCTACGAGAAAAAAAAAGTCCGCATTAGCACTATTTTGATTGGCTGCTAATAATAGGCAGGCGGAGAAGGAAGCTGCGAGAACTTGCAGGGTCAACGACCGCCCGCGGGGGGTTCAAGGACAAGGAGAAGGAATAATTCGCATCATGCCGCCGCGCTGTACAGAAACTGCACTGCTAATTCTTTCCCCCTTAAAAACAAGTTATATGCTTGCCGCACGTTCACCTTTTAAAAGCGGAAACATATCTCCCACTTTTGGGGCCTCACATCATCTTCCAGAAACTAATATTCGATCAAATCAGAAATAATGAACGGGAAACATATTCTGTTTTTATCAACGCTGCTACTGCTGTGTGATAATATTTCCAGTTCTTTAGAGAGAGAGAGAGAGAGAGAGAGAGAGAGAGAGAGAGAGAGAGAGAGAGAGAGAGAATGAGAGAGAGACTGGGAGTAATCGATATGTTTTTTCCCTGGGGCATCACAGGTGTGCTGTTTCGTGTGCATTAAGTGTTGTGTTGGGTCGGGTTTTATCTCACCATTTGTGTCTTTGTTCTTTGTCTCTGTTAATGGGCCCCAACTCGCTTCGTTTCTGTAGAAAGTCCCTTCTTTTTGTTCTTTTTTGTTGTCTTATTATACTGGGACTTTTTTTTCCACTCCGGTCGTTGGGAGATGTTGTCAGTCTGACGGCCACCAGTCGACCCCACCCTCTCCCGTGGTTATCTGCTTGATATATTAAAATGATTAATGTTGAGGTAAGATCGAGGAGTCCTGTGATTTGTGTTTTTGGTTATGATTGGTCGGTCGGTCGGTTTTCTCTCGGGCGTTTTGATTGGTTGGAACCGAAGCACCGATCATGATTCCTACGAGAAAAAAAAAGTCCGCATTAGCACTATTTTGATTGGCTGCTAATAATAGGCAGGCGGAGAAGGAAGCTGCGAGAACTTGCAGGGTCAACGACCGCCCGCGGGGGGTTCAAGGACAAGGAGAAGGAATAATTCGCATCATGCCGCCGCGCTGTACAGAAACTGCACTGCTAATTCTTTCCCCCTTAAAAACAAGTTATATGCTTGCCGCACGTTCACCTTTTAAAAGCGGAAACATATCTCCCACTTTGGGGCCTCACATCATCTTCCAGAAACTAATATTCGATCAAATCAGAAATAATGAACGGGAAACATATTCTGTTTTTATCAACGCTGCTACTGCTGTGTGATAATATTTCCAGTTCTTTAGAGAGAGAGAGAGAGAGAATGAGAGAGAGAGCTCCTATACGACTAAACTTTTGTTGTTTTGTACATCTTTACAACTTCTTCTGGCTCGGAATTGTTACCATTCATTGTGCAATTTTAGTGCGGCAATGCATTGGCATCAGAGAGAACGAGAGATTGCCCGTTCTTCATTTTTAGTGATGGCAACACTTTCCCGGAAAACTTGTATCAACACTACTACCCGGGCCGGCGTGCCGCAAGGGAAAAACAGCATAATAATATTTCCAGTTCCCTTTTCCACACCGTCAACAGAAACGTATGTTCTCTCAGAGACTCGGAGTTGAGAGTGAGCAGTGAGCCGAGAGAGAGACTGGGAGTAATCGATATGTTTTTCCCCTGGGGCATCACAGGTGTGCTGTTTTGTGAAGGAAGCTGCGAGAACTTGCAGGGTCAACGACCGCCCGCGGGGGGTTCAAGGACAAGGAGAAGGAATAATTCGCATCATGCCGCCGCGCTGTACAGAAACTGCACTGCTAATTCTTTCCCCCTTAAAAACAAGTTATATGCTTGCCGCACGTTCACCTTTTAAAAGCGGAAACATATCTCCCACTTTTGGGGCCTCACATCATCTTCCAGAAACTAATATTCGATCAAATCAGAAATAATGAACGGGAAACATATTCTGTTTTTATCAACGCTGCTACTGCTGTGTGATAATATTTCCAGTTCTTTAGAGAGAGAGAGAGAGAGAGAGAGAGAGAGAGAGAGAGAAAGAGAGAGAGAGAGAGAGAGAGAGAGAGAGAGAGAGAATGAGAGAGAGAGCTCCTATACGACTAAAACTTTTGTTGTTTAGTTTTGTACATCTTTACAACTTCTTCTGGCTCGGAATTGTTACCATTCATTGTGCAATTTTAGTGCGGCAATGCGTTCATCAGAGAATGAGAGATTGCCCGTTCTTCATTTTTAGTGATGGTAACACTTTCCCGGAAAACTTGTATCAACACTACTACCCGAGCCGGCGTGCCGCAAGGGAAAAACAGCATAATAATATTTCCAGTTCCCTTTTCCACACCGTCAACAGAAACGTATATGTTCTCTCAGAGACTCGGAGTTGAGAGTGAGCAGTGAGCCGAGAGAGAGACTGGGAGTAATCGATATGTTTTTTCCCTGGGGCATCACAGGTGTGCTGTTTCGTGTGCATTAAGTGTTGTGTTGGGTCGGGTTTTATCTCACCATTTGTGTCTTTGTTCTTTGTCTCTGTTAATGGGCCCCAACTCGCTTCGTTTCTGTAGAAAGTCCCTTCTTTTTGTTCTTTTTTGTTGTCTTATTATACTGGGACTTTTTTTTCCACTCCGGTCGTTGGGAGATGTTGTCAGTCTGACGGCCACCAGTCGACCCCACCCTCTCCCGTGGTTATCTGCTTGATATATTAAAATGATTAATGTTGAGGTAAGATCGAGGAGTCCTGTGATTTGTGTTTTTGGTTATGATTGGTCGGTCGGTCGGTTTTCTCTCGGGCGTTTTGATTGGTTGGAACCGAAGCACCGATCATGATTCCTACGAGAAAAAAAAAGTCCGCATTAGCACTATTTTGATTGGCTGCTAATAATAGGCAGGCGGAGAAGGAAGCTGCGAGAACTTGCAGGGTCAACGACCGCCCGCGGGGGGTTCAAGGACAAGGAGAAGGAATAATTCGCATCATGCCGCCGCGCTGTACAGAAACTGCACTGCTAATTCTTTCCCCCTTAAAAACAAGTTATATGCTTGCCGCACGTTCACCTTTTAAAAGCGGAAACATATCTCCCACTTTGGGGCCTCACATCATCTTCCAGAAACTAATATTCGATCAAATCAGAAATAATGAACGGGAAACATATTCTGTTTTTATCAACGCTGCTACTGCTGTGTGATAATATTTCCAGTTCTTTAGAGAGAGAGAGAGAGAGAGAGAGAGAGAGAGAGAGAGAGAGAGAGAGAGAGAGAGAATGAGAGAGAGACTGGGAGTAATCGATATGTTTTTTCCCTGGGGCATCACAGGTGTGCTGTTTCGTGTGCATTAAGTGTTGTGTTGGGTCGGGTTTTATCTCACCATTTGTGTCTTTGTTCTTTGTCTCTGTTAATGGGCCCCAACTCGCTTCGTTTCTGTAGAAAGTCCCTTCTTTTTGTTCTTTTTTGTTGTCTTATTATACTGGGACTTTTTTTTCCACTCCGGTCGTTGGGAGATGTTGTCAGTCTGACGGCCACCAGTCGACCCCACCCTCTCCCGTGGTTATCTGCTTGATATATTAAAATGATTAATGTTGAGGTAAGATCGAGGAGTCCTGTGATTTGTGTTTTTGGTTATGATTGGTCGGTCGGTCGGTTTTCTCTCGGGCGTTTTGATTGGTTGGAACCGAAGCACCGATCATGATTCCTACGAGAAAAAAAAAGTCCGCATTAGCACTATTTTGATTGGCTGCTAATAATAGGCAGGCGGAGAAGGAAGCTGCGAGAACTTGCAGGGTCAACGACCGCCCGCGGGGGGTTCAAGGACAAGGAGAAGGAATAATTCGCATCATGCCGCCGCGCTGTACAGAAACTGCACTGCTAATTCTTTCCCCCTTAAAAACAAGTTATATGCTTGCCGCACGTTCACCTTTTAAAAGCGGAAACATATCTCCCACTTTGGGGCCTCACATCATCTTCCAGAAACTAATATTCGATCAAATCAGAAATAATGAACGGGAAACATATTCTGTTTTTATCAACGCTGCTACTGCTGTGTGATAATATTTCCAGTTCTTTAGAGAGAGAGAGAGAGAGAGAGAGAGAGAGAGAGAGAGAGAGAGAGAGAGAGAGAGAGAGAATGAGAGAGAGACTGGGAGTAATCGATATGTTTTTTCCCTGGGGCATCACAGGTGTGCTGTTTCGTGTGCATTAAGTGTTGTGTTGGGTCGGGTTTTATCTCACCATTTGTGTCTTTGTTCTTTGTCTCTGTTAATGGGCCCCAACTCGCTTCGTTTCTGTAGAAAGTCCCTTCTTTTTGTTCTTTTTTATATTTAGTCAAGTTTTGACTAAATATTTTAACATCGAGGGGGAATCGAAACGAGGGTATGGTGTATGTGCGTCTGTCTGTGTGTGTGTGTGTGTGTGTAGAGCGATTCAGACTAAACTACTGGACCGATCTTTACGAAATTTGACATGAGAGTTCCTGGGTATGAAATGCCCGAACGTTTTTTTCATTTTTTTGATAAATGTCTTTGATGACGTCATATCCGGCTTTTCGTGAAAGTTGAGGCGGCACTGTCACGCCCTCATTTTTCAACCAAATTGGTTGAAATTTTGGTCAAGTAATCTTCGACGAAGCCCGGGGTTTGGTATTGCATTTCAGCTTGGTGGCTTAAAAATTAATTAATGACTTTGGTCATTAAAAATCGGAAAATTGTAAAAAAAAATAAAAATTTATAAAACGATCCAAATTTACGTTTATCTTAATCTCCATCATTTTCTGATTCCAAAAACATATAAATATGTTATATTCGGATTCAAAACAAGCTCTGAAAATTAAATATATAAAAATTATTATCAAAATTAAATTGTCCAAATCAATTTAAAAACACTTTCATCTTATTCCTTGTCGGTTCCTGATTCCAAAAACATATAGATATGATATGTTTGGATTAAAAACACGCTCAGAAAGTTAAAACAAAGAGAGGTACAGAAAAGCGTGCTATCCTTCTTAGCGCAACTACTACCCCGCTCTTCTTGTCAATTTCACTGCCTTTGCCATGAGCGGTGGACTGACGATGCTACGAGTATACGGTCTTGCTGAAAAATGGCAGCTACTTGACTAAATATTGTATTTTCGCCTTACGCGACTTGTTGTTGTCTTATTATACTGGGACTTTTTTTCCACTCCGGTCGTTGGGAGATGTTGTCAGTCTGACGGCCACCAGTCGACCCCACCCTCTCCCGTGGTTATCTGCTTGATATATTAAAATGATTAATGTTGAGGTAAGATCGAGGAGTCCTGTGATTTGTGTTTTTGGTTATGATTGGTCGGTCGGTCGGTTTTCTCTCGGGCGTTTTGATTGGTTGGAACCGAAGCACCGTTCATGATTCCTACGAGAAAAAAAAAGTCCGCATTAGCACTATTTTGATTGGCTGCTAATAATAGGCAGGCGGAGAAGGAAGCTGCGAGAACTTGCAGGGTCAACGACCGCCCGCGGGGGGTTCAAGGACAAGGAGAAGGAATAATTCGCATCATGCCGCCGCGCTGTACAGAAACTGCACTGCTAATTCTTTCCCCCTTAAAAACAAGTTATATGCTTGCCGCACGTTCACCTTTTAAAAGCGGAAACATATCTCCCACTTTGGGGCCTCACATCATCTTCCAGAAACTAATATTCGATCAAATCAGAAATAATGAACGGGAAACATATTCTGTTTTTATCAACGCTGCTACTGCTGTGTGATAATATTTCCAGTTCTTTAGAGAGAGAGAGAGAGAGAATGAGAGAGAGAGCTCCTATACGACTAAACTTTTGTTGTTTTGTACATCTTTACAACTTCTTCTGGCTCGGAATTGTTACCATTCATTGTGCAATTTTAGTGCGGCAATGCATTGGCATCAGAGAGAACGAGAGATTGCCCGTTCTTCATTTTTAGTGATGGCAACACTTTCCCGGAAAACTTGTATCAACACTACTACCCGGGCCGGCGTGCCGCAAGGGAAAAACAGCATAATAATATTTCCAGTTCCCTTTTCCACACCGTCAACAGAAACGTATGTTCTCTCAGAGACTCGGAGTTGAGAGTGAGCAGTGAGCCGAGAGAGAGACTGGGAGTAATCGATATGTTTTTCCCCTGGGGCATCACAGGTGTGCTGTTTTGTGAAGGAAGCTGCGAGAACTTGCAGGGTCAACGACCGCCCGCGGGGGGTTCAAGGACAAGGAGAAGGAATAATTCGCATCATGCCGCCGCGCTGTACAGAAACTGCACTGCTAATTCTTTCCCCCTTAAAAACAAGTTATATGCTTGCCGCACGTTCACCTTTTAAAAGCGGAAACATATCTCCCACTTTTGGGGCCTCACATCATCTTCCAGAAACTAATATTCGATCAAATCAGAAATAATGAACGGGAAACATATTCTGTTTTTATCAACGCTGCTACTGCTGTGTGATAATATTTCCAGTTCTTTAGAGAGAGAGAGAGAGAGAGAGAGAGAGAGAGAGAGAGAGAAAGAGAGAGAGAGAGAGAGAGAGAGAGAGAGAGAGAGAATGAGAGAGAGAGCTCCTATACGACTAAAACTTTTGTTGTTTAGTTTTGTACATCTTTACAACTTCTTCTGGCTCGGAATTGTTACCATTCATTGTGCAATTTTAGTGCGGCAATGCGTTCATCAGAGAATGAGAGATTGCCCGTTCTTCATTTTTAGTGATGGTAACACTTTCCCGGAAAACTTGTATCAACACTACTACCCGAGCCGGCGTGCCGCAAGGGAAAAACAGCATAATAATATTTCCAGTTCCCTTTTCCACACCGTCAACAGAAACGTATATGTTCTCTCAGAGACTCGGAGTTGAGAGTGAGCAGTGAGCCGAGAGAGAGACTGGGAGTAATCGATATGTTTTTTCCCTGGGGCATCACAGGTGTGCTGTTTCGTGTGCATTAAGTGTTGTGTTGGGTCGGGTTTTATCTCACCATTTGTGTCTTTGTTCTTTGTCTCTGTTAATGGGCCCCAACTCGCTTCGTTTCTGTAGAAAGTCCCTTCTTTTTGTTCTTTTTTGTTGTCTTATTATACTGGGACTTTTTTTTCCACTCCGGTCGTTGGGAGATGTTGTCAGTCTGACGGCCACCAGTCGACCCCACCCTCTCCCGTGGTTATCTGCTTGATATATTAAAATGATTAATGTTGAGGTAAGATCGAGGAGTCCTGTGATTTGTGTTTTTGGTTATGATTGGTCGGTCGGTCGGTTTTCTCTCGGGCGTTTTGATTGGTTGGAACCGAAGCACCGATCATGATTCCTACGAGAAAAAAAAAGTCCGCATTAGCACTATTTTGATTGGCTGCTAATAATAGGCAGGCGGAGAAGGAAGCTGCGAGAACTTGCAGGGTCAACGACCGCCCGCGGGGGGTTCAAGGACAAGGAGAAGGAATAATTCGCATCATGCCGCCGCGCTGTACAGAAACTGCACTGCTAATTCTTTCCCCCTTAAAAACAAGTTATATGCTTGCCGCACGTTCACCTTTTAAAAGCGGAAACATATCTCCCACTTTTGGGGCCTCACATCATCTTCCAGAAACTAATATTCGATCAAATCAGAAATAATGAACGGGAAACATATTCTGTTTTTATCAACGCTGCTACTGCTGTGTGATAATATTTCCAGTTCTTTAGAGAGAGAGAGAGAGAGAGAGAGAGAGAGAGAGAGAGAGAGAGAGAGAGAGAGAGAGAGAATGAGAGAGAGACTGGGAGTAATCGATATGTTTTTTCCCTGGGGCATCACAGGTGTGCTGTTTCGTGTGCATTAAGTGTTGTGTTGGGTCGGGTTTTATCTCACCATTTGTGTCTTTGTTCTTTGTCTCTGTTAATGGGCCCCAACTCGCTTCGTTTCTGTAGAAAGTCCCTTCTTTTTGTTCTTTTTTGTTGTCTTATTATACTGGGACTTTTTTTTCCACTCCGGTCGTTGGGAGATGTTGTCAGTCTGACGGCCACCAGTCGACCCCACCCTCTCCCGTGGTTATCTGCTTGATATATTAAAATGATTAATGTTGAGGTAAGATCGAGGAGTCCTGTGATTGGTTGATTTGTGTTTTTGGTTATGATTGGTCGGTCGGTTTTCTCTCGGGCGTTTTGATTGGTTGGAACCGAAGCACCGATCATGATTCCTACGAGAAAAAAAAAGTCCGCATTAGCACTATTTTGATTGGCTGCTAATAATAGGCAGGCGGAGAAGGAAGCTGCGAGAACTTGCAGGGTCAACGACCGCCCGCGGGGGGTTCAAGGACAAGGAGAAGGAATAATTCGCATCATGCCGCCGCGCTGTACAGAAACTGCACTGCTAATTCTTTCCCCCTTAAAAACAAGTTATATGCTTGCCGCACGTTCACCTTTTAAAAGCGGAAACATATCTCCCACTTTGGGGCCTCACATCATCTTCCAGAAACTAATATTCGATCAAATCAGAAATAATGAACGGGAAACATATTCTGTTTTTATCAACGCTGCTACTGCTGTGTGATAATATTTCCAGTTCTTTAGAGAGAGAGAGAGAGAGAGAGAGAGAGAGAGAGAGAGAGAGAGAGAGAGAGAGAGAGAGAGAGAGAGAGAGAGAGAGAATGAGAGAGAGAGCTCCTATACGACTAAAACTTTTGTTGTTTAGTTTTGTACATCTTTACAACTTCTTCTGGCTCGGAATTGTTACCATTCATTGTGCAATTTTAGTGCGGCAATGCGTTCATCAGAGAATGAGAGATTGCCCGTTCTTCATTTTTAGTGATGGTAACACTTTCCCGGAAAACTTGTATCAACACTACTACCCGAGCCGGCGTGCCGCAAGGGAAAAACAGCATAATAATATTTCCAGTTCCCTTTTCCACACCGTCAACAGAAACGTATATGTTCTCTCAGAGACTCGGAGTTGAGAGTGAGCAGTGAGCCGAGAGAGAGACTGGGAGTAATCGATATGTTTTTTCCCTGGGGCATCACAGGTGTGCTGTTTCGTGTGCATTAAGTGTTGTGTTGGGTCGGGTTTTATCTCACCATTTGTGTCTTTGTTCTTTGTCTCTGTTAATGGGCCCCAACTCGCTTCGTTTCTGTAGAAAGTCCCTTCTTTTTGTTCTTTTTTGTTGTCTTATTATACTGGGACTTTTTTTTCCACTCCGGTCGTTGGGAGATGTTGTCAGTCTGACGGCCACCAGTCGACCCCACCCTCTCCCGTGGTTATCTGCTTGATATATTAAAATGATTAATGTTGAGGTAAGATCGAGGAGTCCTGTGATTGGTTGATTTGTGTTTTTGGTTATGATTGGTCGGTCGGTTTTCTCTCGGGCGTTTTGATTGGTTGGAACCGAAGCACCGATCATGATTCCTACGAGAAAAAAAAAGTCCGCATTAGCACTATTTTGATTGGCTGCTAAAAATAATAATCATGATATTCCTCCGCGCGTAGAGAGAGATATATCGTTTACAAAAAAAAAAAAAAAAGAAGTTCTCTTTTTGAACACATTACTTTCTTTTTAGCATTGTGCTCAGTAAAAGTCACTAACAACCACATAACACTAAGACTTTATTTCACACCATCAACACAAAGATGATAAAATCGCAATCAATAAACTGGCGTACACAGGGCCCGCGCGGCCTGTAAGGGGAGAGAAAATCTCTGACAGGCGGAGAAGGAAGCTGCGAGAACTCTGCAGGGTCAACGACCGCCCGCGGGGGTTCAAGGACAAGGAGAAGGAATTCGCGGCATCATGCCGCCGCGCTGTACACAGAAACCGCTGCACTTATACAGTTCATAAGCCGTCTTTTCTCCAACCAAAAAAGGAAAATTCGTATGACAGAATATTTTACCCCTTTCTTTTCAGATCAACAGACACGATGCTCAGTTAACGTTGTGCGAGAGAGAATAGCCGCAAACATTCGTACCACCAAAGCAAACCGAAAAACAAAAGCACAACAGATGAGATGTTTAAACTTAATGCTTTTAGCCACGGGTTTGAGTTTAAAAAAAAAAAGTCACTACAAACACATAACACTAAGACTTTTTGTTGTTACAATTCTTTCGGAAGCGAGTTTTGGGACTATAAAAAAAAAAAGTAGTTCTCATTTGGCCAGAATCCTATATTTTATAAGTACTTTTTTTTTTAGCAAAGTGCTCAAAAGTCACTAACACCACCACCTCCACCACTACTAACACAAAGACTCATTGTTGAAATTCTTTCGAAGCGAGTTTTTGGGGGGCCAAATAAACAGAAGTTCTCTTTTGTCAGAAGCATATATCCTTGCACAGCACTTTTTTGTGTGTGGATCATCGTACTTAAATGTCCTGACATAATATCAACGCAGAAATGACGGTGAAAGGTTCCCCCTTTCTTTCTTTCTTCTCAATTCTGAATTTTCTTTTTTCTTTGGTAATTTCGTTTCAAATTGTGTGAAGTTTTTGTTTGTTTCCTTCCTTGTCATTCTTGGAGTGTGTGTTTGATTTCGAGTCTAAAAATAAAGAATAAACAGAAGTTCTCTTTTGTCAGAAGCATATATCCTTGCACAGCACTTTTTTTTATGTGTGGATCATCGTACTTAAATGTCCTGACAGAGAGCGAGTGAGAGAGAGAAACTGGAAGTAAAGGATTTCTTTTTTGGGTGCCGCATCACAGGTGTGCTGTTTCGTGTGCATTAAGTTTTGTGCTGGGTCGATATTTATCTCACCATGTGTGGCTTTGAGTTGAGAGCGAGTGAGAGAGAGAAACTGGAAGTAAAGGATTTCTTTTTTGGGTGCCGCATCACAGGTGTGCTGTTTCGTGTGCATTAAGTTTTGTGCTGGGTCGATATTTATCTCACCATGTGTGGCTTTGAATTGAGAGCGAGTGAGAGAGAGAAACTGGAAGTAAAGGATTTCTTTTTTTGGTGCCGCATCACAGGTGTGCTGTTTCGTGTGCATTAAGTTTTGTGCTGGGTCGATATTTATCTCACCATGTGTGGCTTTGAGTTGAGAGCGAGTGAGAGAGAGAAACTGGAAGTAAAGGATTTCTTTTTTGGGTGCCGCATCACAGGTGTGCTGTTTCGTGTGCATTAAGTTTTGTCAGCTGGGTCGATATTTATCTCACCATGTGTGGCTTTGAGTTGAGAGCGAGTGAGAGAGAGAAACTGGAAGTAAAGGATTTCTTTTTTGGGTGCCGCATCACAGGTGTGCTGTTTCGTGTGCAAGTTAAGTTTTGTGCTGGGTCGATATGGATCATCGTACTTAAATGTCCTGACATAATATCAACGCAGAAATGACGGTGAAAGGTTCCCCGTTTTTCTTTCTTTCTTCTCAATTCTGAATTCTTTGGGTAATTCCGTTTCAAATTGTGTGAAGTTTGTTTGTTTCCTTCCTTATCATTCTTGGAGTGTGTGTTTGATTTCGAGTCTAAAAATAAAGTTGTACATTATAATTTATGGGAGTGAGAGTATAGTTGTTCTTCGTCGTCTTCTTCTTCTTAAAACTTTTTTGATTGAGATGACTGATATAATTATGTGGGTAATTGTAGTGAGCGGCGGCGAAAAGTTACTCTCTCCCCCAGTATACATTAGTAATGCCCAGACACAACTTCGACACAGAAATGACGGTGAAAGGTTCCCCGTTTTTCTTTCTTTCTTCTCAATTCTGAATTCTTTGGGTAATTCCGTTTCAAATTGTGTGAAGTTTGTTTGTTTCCTTCCTTGTCATTCTTGGAGTGTGTGTTTGATTTCGAGTCTAAAAATAAAGTTGTACATTATAATTTATGGGAGTGAGAGTATAGTTGTTCTTCTTCGTCTTCTTCTTAAAACTTTTTTGATTGAGATGACTGATATATGTGGGTAATTGTAGTGAGCGGCGGCGAAAAGTTACTCTCTCCCCCAGTATACATTAGTAATGCCCAGACACAACTTCGACACAGAAATGACGGTGAAAGGTTCCCCGTTTTTCTTTCTTTCTTCTCAATTCTGAATTCTTTGGGTAATTCCGTTTTAAATTGTGTGAAGTTTGTTTGTTTCCTTCCTTGTCATTCTTGGAGTGTGTGTTTGATTTCGAGTCTAAAAATAAAGTTGAACATTATAATTTATAATGCATTCATCAGAGAACGAGAGATTGCCCGTTCTTCATTTTTAGTGATGGGAACACTTTCCGAAAAGGTATCAACACTACTACCCGGTGCGTGCCACAAGGGAAACAGAATAATCCAGCTCCTACGACTAAACTTTTGTTGTTTAGTTTTTAGTGTACATCACATCTTTTGGCTCGGAATTGTTACCATTCATTGTGTAATTTTAGTGGCAATGCGTTCATCAGAGAACGAGAGATTGCCCGTTCTTCATTTTTAGTGATGGGAACACTTTCCGAAAACTTGTATCAACACTACTACCCGGGCCCGCGTGCCACAAGGGAAAAACAGCATAATAATATTTCCAGTTCCTTTTTCCACACCAACAGAAACGTATGTTCTCAACAATAAATGTTTCTGTTCATAATTGATTAAAATCCTAAAAACACAGTCCTAAACAATACATAATTACCAGATCGAATAAAAGCACACAAATTAAATGCTGTCAAAGCAGACGAGTTGTATCCCTACACAAGACAGACATTTTCTGGGGCAGGGGAAGACAATAAGACTGGAGTTATCCCCCAGCATAGAAGTCTAAAGACTAACCATACTAACAACGGACAGTGCAGGGGAGATAACAAAAATGGTGATTTAAAAGACTCTCTCTTTGTGAAGTGAGTGTGTATGTGTGCGTGTGTTTGTGTGTGTGCGTGTGTTTGTGTGTGTGAGTGTGCGTGTGTGTGGTGTTACAGGTCGCCAAATCCACAAGATATATACGGCACAATTGCGACAAATACATAAACACACACACACACGCCTAAATAAACACGGCACAATAAGAGAGAGAGAGAGAGAGAGAGAGAGAGAGAGAGAGAGAGAGAGAAAGAGAGAGAGTGAGACTAAGAGTGAGAGACTGAGTGAGAGTGAATGAGAGAGAGACTGAGAGAGAGTGAGTGAGAGAGTGACCATACAACGGGAAGTAACCTACAACCGTATATTTCCTGCGATATATTGTATGTTATGATATTTTGCAATGATGTTTAGCCATAGTTCTTTATACGCGTAGGTGTGCGAGAATATGTAAGCGCAGTGCTTTAAAGATGTTCATGTTATATAGTGCTATATGTTTTATGTAAAATCAATGTCTTGTTTGTATTACTGTTATGTACCACCCCTGAATTTCTTTATGAGATAATAAAGTATTCTTCTTCTTATTCTTCTTATTCTTTAACAGAGCAAGATTTTCCGACAACGGTTGTAGAACTTGGCATCTTTCTGACAGAGACAACACAGAATCACGATGATGTTAAAAAAAAAAAAATCATTCAACAATTCATAAAAAATTATATTTTTTTTATTTCATATCAAAACCACATGGACGATAACAGGCACCACCCATTTGTTACATACATGTGTTCTTTACTCATATGGTCTGGAGTTTTCTACTTGGACTACAACATATATATATATATATAAGGCATGAAAATTCTCCGTATTTTCCGTATTTTTGAAGAAAAAAAAACCGTAATTTTTTTTTTTTCCGTATTTTTATTTTTTTTTTATTTTTTATTTTATTTTTTTCCTAGTCATAGTTATCGTAAAATAGTTTTGGGGCCATGTTTGAATCCAATTTTAAGGCTCAGATAGCCCCAGATTGCACCAAATTGCACCCTTGAAAAAAAATAAATGTTGTGCCCAGTCCTTGTTTTGTTTCTGTTATTATTTTAGTTAGCAGGTCTAGTTGAGCACGTATTAAGTATCATGTACCCACTACTAGTCATTGTGCATTTTAGTTAATGGACTGATGATGTCATTTGTATGGAGTCGACGCACGTGCGAGGATATGTATGTGTGGGAGGGGGGGCGGGGCGCGGGAGATGGAAGCTTGCTGTATGTTATGTAATGTATATATTGTGTGTGATACGTGGAAATGTGATACTATTTATTTGCATGTATGATACAGGTACAAATGTGATAATTGTAGGCTTATACTAGTGATTACTGTGTGTGATACATGAAATGTGATATGAATGCTGTTTTTATATGTTATACTCTTACTTTCTCCCAAGCGCAAGACAAATTCTTCTTTGAAAATTGAAGCCAATAAAATTTGAGTTGAGTTGAGTTGAAAATATATATAAAACATCAGAAATTGTGAAAGAAACAATTGAAAATCAGCAGAGACTTTCATATATACACTGAGCACAAAAAGTTAAGGATATTTTATCAGTGGTATAGCCAAGATGTTAAACAGCAGTTTTATGGTTAGAAATATACGTGTATTTGAAGATCAGTCTTTCTTCTGCTCAGAAATGTGTTTCTGGAATCTGAGTAATATTTGGGTATGACGTCAGGGGTCCGTGACCACGCCTACCCTGAAAAATGGCGTTTTTTGACGGCATGATTCCCTTTAAACCGTCGAAACAGTGACTTAAACTGATTGATATTTTACATGTTTTACATCCGAAAGTTTATCTGATGTCTTACCTAACAGTTCATACACATTTCGTTCAAATCCGTCGCGCAGTCAGGCTGATCTAGCGTGTAAAGGAGAGCGACCACAATCCTGAAAAACAGCAAAACATCCAGGGTTTTTGTGGTGTTTTTGCTGGGTGGGTGCAATTGATATGCAATAAATCTAAAACTACACATAGCAGCCTCTCCAAATTTAACAGAACGATGACAAAGACCCTCATCTGGATTCGCGCTAGTACTTGGAGCAAACAGATGTAACGGTTTTCGGTTAAAAATTTGGAAACATTCGTAACGTCCTAGAAACAAATGTGACATGCACGCAACCGTGTACACTTTGCAAAAAAATGGTGTCATTACATGTGTGCCAAGTTTCAGAAACATTCTTTCATGGGCTAAACAGATATAGCCTCATTACTTTGAAGAAATAAAAAGTAAAATCTCACTCCACTGCGCTGTTCTATTTTAAGACGATGACGTCTGCAAAACTCATATCAAGGTGGCTGAGTGATCAGGACACACACTTTCCACTATCAAGGTTAATTGCACAAAGCTCAGCGATTGAAACCTTTTTCCTTTATATAAGATCTGCTGTTAGGTGTGTTGTTTTTAAAATTTGTCTTTGGCACGGTGTTCTGGTGCGCAAGCGCGTGAGTTTATGCATCTGCCTGTCTGTGACTACGTGTGTGTTTGTATACATATGTGCATAATACACAAATAATCCGAAGACCTCCAAATAATTATACTTTTTGAGTTTGTGTGACTGTTCCCGTAGCTTGATGTTCACGGTTTACGAATTAAGGGACAACCAAAACGGCGTTCTCTCTGTGTCATAACGAACAGATAACGGTTCTCTGTATAGTAGGCCGTTATGACCTCGAGAAAATGCTCTTACAGACTCTTAAAAACTTGGCGATGTCCATCTCCACAGTTCTATTTCGTAGCATTCCAACTGTCTGATTCGTCACAGCAAATGCCAGATTGTGTCTCGCCGCTATCAAGACGACGATGAGAAAAACCCAGTGTTACCTCCATCTGACGTCATTTCTTTGGGAAATTATATGACGTCATGTCTGCATTCTTCTGTCTTTTTGATTCTTTGTCTTCTTTACTTCTTTCTTATACAGCACAGCTGTGTTAAAAACACGTGAATATACAGTTCTTTTCTGCAACTGCTACTGAGCAAGTTGTTCGCATCATCCGTAAAGGCTATATCCTATCGGAGAACGAGAAACAAAATTATAGAAAAAGTCATTAAAAAAGTTGCTCGAAAGACACCAGGGACAATATTTTTCACCTCTTTTCAAACGATCATAACTTTTGAGCCCGTAAAATAATGTTTCTGAAACTTGGTACACATGTAATGGCACCATTCTGTGCAAAGTGTACAAAAGTTTAGTGCATATCACATTTGTTTCTTGGACGTTACAAACGTTTCCAAAATTTTTAACGGAAAACCGTTACAACGTCCATTCTCGGGTTTTGTTTGCTCTAAGTACTGGAACATAATTATACTGATGAAGGTCTTTGTCATCGTTCTGTTAAATTTGGAGAGGCTGCTATTTGTAGTTTTAGATTTATTGCATATCAACTGCGGCTACCCAGCAAAAACACCATAAAACCCCTGGATTTTTTGCCGTTTTTCAGGGTTGTGGTCGCTCTTCTTTACACGCTGGATCAGCCTGACTGCGCGGCGGATTTGAACGAAATCTGTATGACATGTTAGGCAGGACAACAAATAAACTTTTTGGTGTAAAAAATGTAAAATATCAATCAGTTTACGTTACCGTTTTGACGGTTGAAAGTGAATCATGCCGTTAAAAAACGCCATTTTTGGGGGTAGGCGTCGTCACGGACCTCTGACGTCAAACGCAAATATTGCTGATTCCAGAAACACATTTTTGAGCAGAAGAAAGACTGATCTTCAAATACACGTATCTTTCTGACCAAAAAACTGCTGTTTAACATCTTGGCTATACCACTGATAAAATATCCTTAACTTTTTGTGCTCAGTGTATATACACACTAAGGCATCATAATTATGTGAAAGGCAAATATGCATAGTAGCGTATTATGACTTAAAACCGAATCAGTCGCAGAAATGCTACCCCTAAGGCAACCTCTTATGACACCAGTGAGAAACAAAAGTAAACGAAGCATTGCTCAGTTTTGAGTCGACTGTGCACGAACTCGAGCTGATCAGAGTTGTGGTAATTTCCAGAGTTGTCTGTTCCTCCAAGGCTACCTACAAAAGGGGTCATGGATTAGGATATTCAGAATTCATGGATTTACTAGCAGCATGAACTAACTTTAGGTTGCCCTCTTCCCCTTCCCTTTCAGCAGGCAACTTTGGAAGATGTAACTCATGACACCAGGTCTTTCCTGCATGATTTTGTTTGGAGTGGCTCGTGGTTCACCCACACAGCATTTCATCGGGAATTGAGGATTCCGAGTGAGCAAAAGGCGATCTTCAAGGCAAAAGGGTGACTATTGCGTTCCGTGTCTTTAGCTTTGTTCCTTACAGTAACAATAGGGACGTAAATGCGGCAGTGAACCTTGAATGCAGGCTGGTTGGGAACCGTACTTGTTGATTCTGCTCATCTCCTTGCTGTTTATTCGGAAGGTACCGGAAGTGACATCATGATAACAAATGGCTTCAAAATGTCCTCCCCCTGGTTGCGTGATGAAAGACACCTGGAAATACGAAATCCCTTTCCGACAAGACATTCCATCGAAGCGACCAAAATCGTTTTTATTGTACTGGTTCCAGTACTTCAGAATCTTGTCCTGTGCACGGCTGTCCTCTTCTGTGCAGACATAACGGCTGCCTCTGGTGATATTTGATACAGCCAACTCTACACATTTTCCGCGCTGTTTTTGTGTCAGCTCGTTGATCGTAGCAAGGGCTGCTCGGGCCGCTTCCACCACGAGACGGTCTGACTGACTGACATTCTCCCAGTCTAAACAGGCGCACCAGTGGGGCGTCACCTCCGCGTCAACGCACGTGCGATCTTTGGAAATTTCCTTGAAGATACTGACGCCTCTGTGTTTGATGTCCGCCTGTCCAGAGCCGGTGTAGTTGAGGACTTCGAGGAAGGTCTCATGTACGTCGAAGGGCGTGGTCAGTCGGTGGACGTTGGTCTCCAGGCTCCGCATGATGTCCGGGTGTTGGCGACGAAACCAAGGGGGGAACCGGAAGGAAAAGTAGGGCATGCGCTCTTCTAGCTTCCCCTGGGCAGTTGCCCGGATATGGCCGAATCTAGCCCCGTGGTCGGACATGAGAATGAGTAGTGTAGAGTTGAGGTGCCCGCTCTCCTCTAAGCCTTCTAGGAAGCTCTTGACGTCTTCGTCTTGCGCCTGCATGTCGTTGTTGCCGCCGTGGCTTAGTTCTGAGTGGAAACCGAAGAAGAACTTGGGATAGTTCCTGTATGTGTCGAACAAATTGCGAAACCAACGCATGAAGTTGACGTGTCGAGGTGTGGAGCCCAAACACAACTTTTCATTTTTGCTGTACTCTTTCTCTGCGGCGAGGTAAAAGGGTCTCATGTTGTGATCGGTAGGCTGCTCCTTGAAACCTAGCATCCTGTACTGAAAGGTGCCCACACCTACCATATCCTCTGCCCAGGCCGTGACGTAGCCGTGTCGAGAAAAGTCCTTCCAGACCCACGGGTGACCGTCAACTGGTGTGGCCCCAGGGAAGCCCCTCCTAGCCTCCGGAAGTTCTTCCTCCATCTTGCCGGTCAGGATGGGGAGAAGGGCGGCGGGGGTTCCGTCCCCCACGATGTTGTATCCCTCCAGCTCCACCCCTCCCAGCGTGTGCACCAAATAGTCACGGGTCTGCGGCAAGTTTCGCAACCACGCCATGCGTGACATGGAGTCAAAGCCGTACATAAAGACGCTCAGGCCCAGGCCTTGGCTCGAAGTCTTCTTCCTCTCAGCGGCGTGCCTATCAAGGTGTTCCTGCACGGCCTTGTTCCGGGCCACAGCTGAATGAACGTTCTCATAATTCTTCCCGCTCTCTGACTTGCAGCTGATGCTGAAGAAGTCGGCTTGCAAGGGTTGGCCATCTTGCATGACGCCTGGCACAGGATCACGGCGAACAGCAAAGTCGCCGTCGCGAACGATGGGCGTGTAGGTACAGCTGATTTTTCCGTGCCGTTTTTGTGCACGGGGCAATATGTGGATCGAACCGTTGGTGACGTAGACCCAGTCCTCCCGGTCGGAGGGACACTTTATGGGTCCGACTTTCACGTGATACTCCATCACGCTAGGATCGGACGGGTTGAGCACGCGATGAATACATTTGTGGCTGGATTTGGGGATTGGGGATTCAGCGTTGTGGCCTGGAGAGCCGGTGGTTTTGTGAAACCCCCAAAAGCTCCTTGCATCGTCCTGAAGGGTATAAACATACGTGCCGGATCCCTCATGATGTAAGACGTTTGACGGGATGAGGCGGTAGAGCAGGAGCAGCACCGAGCAGGCGGAAGAAAGGAGCAGCAGCCCAAACCATCGCCTGGGGATGTAGCGGGGAAGACAAGGCCTCATCATTGTGTGGTCGACACCGGCTTGGTGTGCTAGTGTTGATGAATCTAGCCTGGGTTTCCTGCACACGACAGAAGTAGTATAGATAAGCACAATGTCCATTGCCAGCAACAACATCTCTTCTTGTTTTTCCTTGCCGAACACACACACACACACAAACACACACACACGCATACACACGCACTGTCTCTCTCTCTCTCTCTCTCTCTCTCTCTCTCTCTCTCTCTCTCTCTCTCTCTCTCTCTCTCTCTCTCTCTCTCTCTCTCTTGATCACACCAATTCCACGAATTGACCTGTATAAGACCAGTCTTGCTTTTTTGGGTACTTCAGTTTGGAAGTCACTTCCATCATCCTTTAAACATTTAAAGTCATTAAAAAGTTTTTAAAAATGTGTTAAAAACCACTTAATGTCTGAGTAGTTTAAAGGTGGTCGTCTACATTTTTGCTTTTTTTCAATAATCTTACGGTTAGATTTCGCTAAAAAGTTATGTCAGATGATGAATGAAACATGGGGAAAAAAGTTATAGAAAAAAAATATATGTAAATTTTTTTTTATTTTTGGGTAGCGTGACTCACGCTTCCAATATTTTGTTTTCTGTTTGCTGAGAACATGTGCTTTGCCTAGAAATACTGACCAATCAAATTCATGTCACTATGCTTATAGCCACGCCCAAACAAGTGCAGCAACAGTTTGACACTGGAGCGCTGTCCACGCTTTTTTTTAAACGCACGAAATGCACGGGATTTGAGAGGAGTTTTGCGCTTGGCATTTTCCAAATAAGGATATCCTACTATGAGTACTACGCTGGAATACTACAATGAATTTTCAAACGGCTACACTGGCTTCGTCTTTCCTGATTGAAAGGGGGTGTATTGTTGATATTTGTAGATAATAGACTCCGCATTTTAATGGTCAAATGGCGATTTCGGTATAAAAATGTAGACAAGGACCTTTAACGCCTTTTGACGTCAAAGATATGCTGTGCATTGTATATTCTGAACATATTTTTGGTACACTATTGCTATATGTTCGATTACTACCAGCTTATATTTATAATTACCTGCATAGTATGCATTTGATTTTATGAATAACCACATATGTATGCTCTTCATGCCTCATCTTCATCATCATCATCATTATCATCATCATCATCGTCATCATCATCATCATCGTCATCTTTATTATCACGTTTTCCGACCTCCTTTTGTTGGTTAACTTTTTAACTTTTTAATTTTTAATTTTTTAACTTAATAATTGTGTGTCTATGCGTCCCAAGGACAGATTGTAAGAAAAGGCGTAGCCTTAAATCTTAATCCTTGTTAAATAAAGTTCAATTCAATTCAATTCTCTCTCTCTCTCTCTCTCTCTCTCTCTCTCTCTCTCTCTCTCTCTCTCTCTCTCTCTCTCACACACACACACACATACACACACACACATACACACACACACACACACACACACACACACACACACACACACACACACACAAGCGCGCTTACAGCAAGAGAGACAGAAAGGGAGACAGAGAGAAAACAAATGAAACTTCTTTTTACAGTATCCCTGATGTCAACCAACATCCCCATACTGTTTTGTACCACAGTAGCATGCCGAATGAATTACCAGAGAATCCAAAATGCCACACACTAACGTCAGTTCCCTGGCCGGCCAATTGTCTGGTGTTCGTTCATGATATACAGAACGCACGACCATGTCTGGGTTAAAGGGAGCAAAGTTGAACCACCTTTGCAAACTGCCCAATATATGTCTTGCAGTTCTGATAATGACACAATATCTATTACTGTTCTTGTGCTTAGTGGTAGCCAAACTCGCACACAGATGAAGAACTAAGAACAAACATATTCAAAAGCAGAAACATAAAATAAAATTCCATTGTGAATGTCCAACTTAACCGCCACATTGGGCAATTTGGACCACATTATGGTGTAAGTTGGACTAATACTGTAAACCAAGTTACAACACATATTGGAAAATGATACAATTAAGGAAATATTCATTATATTTATCTCAGTTGATCTTAATTTAGGTGGTTTGGGGTGTGTGTGTGTGAGTGCACGTGCGAGTTGGGGGGGGGGGGGGAGCGAGTTGGGGGACGATTTTGCGGGTTTAAGCGGGTATTGATCGAGACAAAAACGGGAAATGTAACCTACAGAATACACTTTGATTGTTTACATATTCAACACCGGCGTGTTGCACCGCACTGGTTTAAACGCGAACAAAAGTTCCCGGAAAATGCTGTTTCAAGAGCCATGCTCAGTCAAGCATGTCAGCAGTGAGCTTTTCATAGGCGTTGGCTGTCATTTTGCTATCTGGGAATGACAGAATCTACTTCTTAATGATTACTCTCGCGTTGGTTTAAACACAATTTTATTCAAAATACATACTCTCGCGTTGAAATCCTCATATCAACCATGTCTGATTAAGGATTTACATGAAATGTCAATATACGACGCATCTGTAATTGTTCTCTCTTTCTTTCTCTCTCTCTCTCTCTCTCTCTCTCTCTCTCTCTCTCTCTCTCTCTCTCTCTCTCTCTCTCTCTCTCTCTCTCTCACTCTTTCTTTCTTTTTATCAGTATTGTAATCTGCATGTTATGTTATGCTCCGGCCTTACTTGTAGGCGAACGGTATGTTATACGTCCGTCTGTCTGTTATGTCCTAATGTTGTATATGTCTTGTATACTTGCCATTTACATATTTATTATAAATGTTGAAGGATGAATGATGATACATTGTAGACGGATGCATGTTATTGATTAAAAGCCCCACAATGATGTGCTTGGCAAATAAAAAAAATAAAAAATAAAAAATTAGATTAATTTTTTTTTTTTAAATTAAAAAAACATTCATCGAATCTGCAAAGACCTACCGACAATGCTAAAACTCTTCCTGGCATATCACAGCGTCACCAATGTCTCAAATGATTGTGTGCGTAGTTTACGACATGTTTTACCACATATAACCGATAGTTTGAAGGCAATTGGTTGAGTGGTTACTGAAAAGAAACTGCTATAAAGTGTAAGCAGAATTGAATGATTTTCACGGAACTTTACAACCGCGCGCGTTATAATTACTTACTTGCGCAGGTAAACTGACAGAGTGATCAATATTCGATCTGTGGCACAAAAACACCTTTTGTCTTTGAAAACTGCGGAAAGGAGGCCACACTCTCCACGTTTACACCCAACGTCCATCTCAAGCATAAAACAATGAAAAGTGTTCCCCAAGAAACACAAGAAGAAAACATCTTCAGAAACTAGATGTATATATGTGTGGCAACAAAATATTAATTTGTATCATTTCTAAAGATGAATGTCTACTTCGTAATACATACGCCGGATGGTCCACCGAAAACATGTGTTGACTCTTGGTCCCACTGTATCAGAGGAAATGAAAGAAACAGGATACGAGGGTGAGAGAGGATGAAGTCGTCTTTTTCATGTTGCCTTTGCAACAGCTGCAAGTACGTACCACCTGATGCAAACACCCTATGCCTCAGGCAATCCAAATGTACGCCATTTCGCGGATTTCCGCGAAAGCAATGAAAAAAGGTGAGAGGGACAAAATAGTGTTTTTCTTTACATGTACAATTTATCTTTCACCAGAGGGGGTTAAATTCATATTTACAAGACCAAAAACCTTCAGCTGAAGGGGGTGTTGCCCCTTAAGCTTCTGAAGCATGTTCGTTAATAAGGAACGAAGAAAACATTGGGCTCGCTAAACAGCCCTGCTTAAAGCCCCAGTCTGCCTCAAATGGTTTACAGAACGATTTAAATCATGTCACGAAAAAAGCAGTTCTAACCTTATGGAACACACTTGCTATAGCATGTCGTTTGAATGGCTATATATATATAGCTTGCGTAAACCACACACCAGATTTCGTGGTTTATCTTAACCCTGAGCCATCGTGAACCCGTGGCACACACTTTCCTTTTATTCACAATTTAGTCGTCAGATTGTGATTTCAATGCGACTTGCTGTATCTGCAATAGCACGTTATTGTGTACCTCTGAATCTAAAATGCAACAAACGACTGCGAGTCACACGAACTTATCGGCGGCGGTTGTCTTCAAAGAAGCAAGCGCTATGCAGAAAATTCGCCTGCTTTGGCAAACACGACCTTGCGTGACCTGCATCTGGGCTCCCTTTTTGCAAACTTTCAAAACTTCGAATTATACTGATCTTGTTTTGATGAAAAAAAAAGAAAAGGTTTTATGATTTAAGAATGTTTGTGTAACAAACTGTCAATATATTATCTAGATTTTAAAAGTTAGGTCTCGTGCCAAAACGGCAAATGGTAAATCCGTTCTGACTGCACGAAATAAATTCTTTGAAAAATGCTCGCTCTTTACGGTGAGTGTTTAAACGAAAGGGTGTTTGTACTGTGTGTAAAAGCCTGACAGTGTCTGTGACCAGAAACTGATGGTGTACGTGAAGCTGAGTGTGCCTTTAAGGCCCAGTAGGCATTCAAAGTAGTGAGTATTGTCAGAGTTACATCGGACACAAGGAAGAAAAAATGAAATACATTGATTGACCTCAGCATGTTTAACATTCTTCCTTTCACACCAATCTTTAATAAAAACGTCCCACAAAACATCCCTTATGAGAGAGAGAGAGAGAGAGAGAGAGAGAGAGAGAGAGAGAGAGAGAGAGAGAGAGAGAGAGAGAGAGAGAGAGAGAGAGAGAGAGAGAGAGAGAGAGAGAGAGAGAGAGAGAGAGAACAAGAACAAGAACAATTCTTTATTTAACGAGGGTAATAGAGTAAACAGTGATCTGATTTTTTACATCTGGTCCTCGCCCTAAAGAGGGACTAGTCTAAAATTGCTAAAGAATAAGCAAGTAAAGAAAAGTACTGCTACATGATTATAATAAAATGAAAGTAAGAACATCAATTTACATACAATACATTGCTTAAATGAATAATGTAAGTTCATTTGACATGAGTTAAGAATTATAGAGTTGATTGCACTGACGCAACAAAGCTGTGAATGCCATGCCCATTGACATACACTACATTCGAAAAAATCAGTGTATATAAAAATAGTAATACATTGTTAAAAAGCACCGGTTGTTGGTTTTAACAACCATTCTAGCGACAACAGATGTTTATTTAGACTTCATGAGATAAGACGTATATCTGGTCTTAAAAACGTTTGTGCTACTAGTTTGCCGTAGGATTGTCGGAAGAGTGTTACAGAGACTGCTACCTGAATAGACTAAACTAGATTTGAATAGGTCAATCCTAGGCAGAGGCATGTTCAGTCTCATCAATTGGCGTGAAGTTTTTAACGTGAATTTGGAAAATATGGTTTGAGGTACACATCCATGAATAATTTTATGCATGAGGGTACCTTTATTATAACTTAGCCTTGCCTTCAGAGGAAGAATGCCTAAGTTCATGTAGTCTAACTCAGATAGGGTTGTTTTCTTTAATAAGACTACTTTAAGCGCTCGTTTATGTAATCTAATTAGTGGTTTGAATGAATTTTCACTTGCCGAGTCCCACAAGGTAGACGCATAGTCAATAACAGACTGAATATGAGCATTAAAGAATAATTTCCTGGCTTCCAAATTCAGAAAGTGCTTGATTCTAGATAATAGATAAACCTTCTTGGACACTTTTTTAGACAGTTGTTCGATGTGGTGTGACCAAGACAGGTTGTTATCAATGGTCACTCCCAAAACTTTATGATGGTCGACTTTTTCAACAAGTTTATCATTAACCGTTAGATCGTGAAATATTGAGGTTATGTTCTGGCGTTTTTGCCTAGTTGTTATTATCATGCTTTTTGTTTTTTGGGGGTTAAGGGACATGTGATTTAGCTCAGTCGATTCACTCAACTGGTTTAAACTTTCTTGCAGTGTTTCTGATAAACGACTTAAATTGGTGTTACTAGAATGTATGGTTGTGTCATCTGCAAAAAGTTCACATAAATTCTCAATGTGAAGGGGAAGGTCATTTATGTATATAGAGAAGAGGAGAGGGCCTAAAACTGACCCTTGTGGTACGCCATATCGTACCTCCTGCATACTTGATGCTGAGGTGTTTGCGTATACAGCCTGTTGCCTGTCACTAAGAAAAGAAGTTATAAGTTCAACAGAATCAATCCCGAGTCCATACAATACAATACTGAGTTTCCTCAGTAACAACTTGTGGTCAATTACATCAAAAGCTTTGGCAAAATCTACAAAAACAGCTCCACAAAATTCATTATCGTTGATCTTTTCCAACCACTGATCAACAAGAGAGACTAAGGCAGTGTGACAGGAGTGATGAGCTCTAAATCCAGACTGGTTAGGGTGAAATAATTGATTGTGGTCAAAGTGCGATAATAGGTGTTTGTTTATATGTCGTTCCAGTGGTTTTGATGATACTGACAGTATAGAAATCGGCCTATAATTTGAGGGGTCTTTCTTTTCGCCAGATTTAAACAGAGGAATGATTTTAGCCTGCTTGAGGGCTATTGGAAAATATTTTTGTTCTAAACAGAGATTATAAATGTAAGTGAGGGTGTCAGAAATTACAGGGGCTGATAACTTTAGAATCCTTCCATCAAGCCCGTCTATTCCCCGGGTACCCGTTTGCTTTAAATGAGTGAGTGCGTGAAATACTTCAGGCACCGTAAGCAGAGGAATATTTAACTGAGATGAAATTTGTTTTGATTTACAGAAGTCTTCCAAAACTTCCAATTTATTTAAGGTTGTTTTATCGTTTATAATAACCTTTTCAGCTATTTTGGAAAAAATGTGTGTTTAAATCATCAGGTGATGTGTCCTTTAGGCAACTTGAAGTAGGTGCAGTCGTTTTATTTGTAAGTTCATTTATTGCTTTCCAAATGTTCTTTGAATTTTGTTTTGAAGAAGCAAGGTCTTGAAAATACTTTCTTTTTTTTTAATCGTTTCATTGAATTAACTTTATTTCTCTGTTCTCTATACTCCTCTTCTTTACCGATTGACTTTAAAAAATCACGATGATCAATTGCATCTTGTAATTCATCATCAAACCACTTAGGTTTTACTATGTGTTTGACTCTCTTAATTCTCCATGGAGCATGTCGATCATAAATGTTAGTGAAGGCATTCAGCCAGTGCGTTAGAGCAGCATCAGAATTCGTATGATTATAAACCTCAGGGAGAGAGGAATTACAGAGGTCACGGAGAAATGTGTCTTCGTTGAATTGAGAAAAGGATCTATATTTTATTGTCTTGTGGCCAGCTTTAGGAATTTTTATACCCTTTCTCGACCACGTTAGACAAATGGGAAAGTGATCGCTGCAACCACTAGCTGGAACACAACATTCAACAATGTTACGGTGATCAGTCATATAAATATGATCTATCAGAGTGCTGGTGGTTGCTGTGACTCTCGTAGGTGTGCACACTATTTGTTTGAGATTATAGAGGTTAAGCATATCAAGCCACATTTTGTTCTGTTTTAACAAATTAATATTAAAGTCACCTAACATAATTATTTCCTTTGATTCGAGCAAGACTGCATCTAACATTTGTGTAAAATTATCTGACCAGTTTGCTCGCTCTGCAGGATTTCTATAACAGAAACCTATAAGGAGTGGAGGTGCTCTTTTCAGAAGTCAGAAAGTTTAATCGCCAAAACTTAGAAGTCCATTGCCATGGGGAGATTGGGGGGGATGGGAAACAATTTCGAAACCGAGAAACGTTACACAATCACGGTGTGTCAACCGATTCCGTTCATACACCGGATGTTTCCGTTCATCCGCAGGATGTTTCCGTTCATACAGCCTCCTTTTTGACACTCGCTTAGGGAAAAACTTGGCGGTAAGTCGTGTGGGCAGCGCGCTTTTGTGATATTGCAAGATAAGGTAGCTAATTGGTTGGGCTATGTGTACGATAAGTACCAAGGTGCTAGTAATCCTAATGATAACACACGCGGCCGAACGTGGCAAAATTGCCTGATTTTTTGACATGTTCTTGTTTTTCTCGCTCTATTATCGAATTTGCACATGATCACCAAAACTATTGCCTGTTACGACATTTCGCTTGAACAGAAGTTTATAGAAACCCATGGCTTTTGTACAATCACTTGTCTTTTGAAAACATGCAGATTCCGTTCGTACACCATGTTTCCGTTCGTAAAAACTTTTTACTGCAGTAAAACTCATTAAAGTTTTACTGCAGGATAACTGGGTTCGTGTTTTACTGCAGTAATCTTCATTTTAGTTTTACTGCAGTAAAAAAAAGTGTTACTGCAGTCAAACCGACTTTTGGGGAGAGGATGATGACATTATTCAGTTTTACTGCAGTAGTAAAACTTTTTTACTGCAGTAAAACTGAATAATGTCATCATCCGCCAAGGATACCTGAGAGCAACGGAGAGAGAGGGAGACGGACAGGCATAGACAGAGAGAGACAGACAGACGGAGAGAGAGAGAGAGGGAGAGAGACCTCAAACTGTGAGCCGCATCGTTCGCACTACCGGAATGGAGAGAAATGTAGACAGGGAGACAGAGTGCGGAGAGAGAGATAACTCAGAACCCAGAACGGTTTACCGTGAAGATCGACACGATCGCGATATGAACAAAGGATAAAATCATGGATAACTATGTTACACTTTCAGTCAAACGCTTCGTCTGTTTTCAGTTTGTATTCCGCCTTTGATATCGCGCGCGAATCGAATGCAAGGTAGAGAAAGAGAGCCAGAGAAACTGAAACGAGAAAGACAGAGACACACACACAAACACACACACACACACACACACACACACACACACACACACGGGGAACCGACCAATTGATGACCACTACGGTACTTCTGTGTGACACAAACCTTTCCGTTTCACGCGTCATCCGTATACCATCCTGTTTCTTTAGTCGCCATGCTGTCTGCGGCCACAATAATTGCTGTACAGGGTCCGGGCGTTCACTGATGCCAAACGATCAATATTCCGAAAGGAAAATATCCATGGTCCTCCAACAAACGTCGAGCACAAAGCAGGCATCATATGGTCCCTCCCTCAAACTCCTGAGGGCCTGCTAGGACTGATAAACCTCCTGGCAGTGACATATGGCTGTGCAAACAGAATGCAATCACCTTGCGGTTGTCTTTCTCTCTGTACACGATGGCACGGAGTGATTGTGATACTAGCCCTGCACGTGCGACCTTATGGAAAGCCGTTTGGCTCATAACTATTACAGCTGTAATTTAAAATAAATACACCTGTATTTAATGATAAATACAGCTGTATTTATTTCTTAAACGTATACAATAAGTATCATTATTAATTACAGGTGTATTTTTTTTATTAATTACAGGTGTATTTTTTTTATTAAATACAGGTGTATTTATTATAAATTACAGGTGTATTTATTATTAAATACAGGTGTATTTATTATTAAATACAGGTGTATTTATTATTAAATACAGGTGCATTTATTATTAAATACACCTGTATTTATTATAAAATACAGGTGTAATTAATGATAAATACACCTGTATTTAAAAATAAATACACCTGTATTTAAAAATAAATACACCTGTATTTAATAATAAATACACCTGTATTTAAAAATAAATACACCTGTATTTAAAAATAATTACACCTGTATTTAAAAATAAATACACCTGTATTTAAAATTAAATACACCTGTATTTAATAATAAATACACCTGTATTAATCAGTTATTAGTCACGTGGTTAAGCGACTTAAAAACTTGGACTGGGAATCCACATGAAAAACACTAAGCTTATACGCGTCTTCATCGCCTCGCTTTGCCGCCTTTTGACAGACTGAACAGCTCAAGATGGCGGGGGTGGCAAATGTCCCTGATGTTTTGGAAGGTTTGCGAGTGCAGTTTTAATTAACGCTGTTGCCCAGGCTCGCACAGCAGGGTAAGTTAATTGTTTTATCAGACGAATTCGGTTCTTGTGACGATCTACACCGAGTCAGTGGGGCATCCACATCCAGAAGTTGAACTTGAAGGGAGGCCTGTACGCGTTTTTGACCAAAGATGCAAAATATTGGAATTCGGTGCGAGAGACTAGCTGCTATATCGTGTTATCGGTAATCTTGAACTTTAGCGTGTTAAATTCATAGCTCTTAATTCAGAGGCATTTAAGTCTCCAAATTTGTAGAACCTGTACTTGTAATCATAACAAGTCATTTTAGATCCCTTTGAAGTTACGGAATGAACTCCGATGATGAACTGTACGAATGCATTTGACCCATCAAAGAAGGAATTATCCGTGTGACCAGACAAGGGAGACAACTCTTTCGTGTAGATGATGTCCCATGGTTGACAACGTACACCATTTTCGGTGCATTTTCGTCACGCTAAAGTTCAAGATTACCTTGTTATCTGTGTGTGTGTGTGTGTGTAATCCGTTGTAAAGTGTATATTATGATTATTTGGTGGCGGCGGCAGTGGTACGTATATAATCTCATATGGAAAGCCGTTTGGCTCATAACAAACCTTGATTGATATGGGTTAAAGCTGTGGTCTATTTATGACTTTCCGGGGCAACGACGTTGAAAAATAGGGACAAAATCATGTACAGATTTCTGTACAGCAAACACTACCCGAAACCCCACCTATACGGCGTGTATGACCTTGAGAGCTTCAGTCAACGCTTGAATTTTGCAGTGGTAACATCCGGTTTGCTCTCGCAGAGCTGAGCATATTTGTTGTCAAGAAGGATCGAGCAGAAAAAATAAACGACTTGGCAGGGATTCGAACTCAAGGCATCGGGGCCTCGAAATGTCGGGGCCGATGTCTTAACCGCTAGGCCACTTCACCAGTATTGTCAAAGATAAAAAATTGATAATTTTATATCATTCTACGCTTGAATTATCATTTATGCGTTGCAAAAACGTAAAAATTGACATTAAAATTTGCCTTTATTTGCAAACATGTTTTACAGAATCGCAGTACATGTTTACACCGTCATGCTACACGACATTCGCGCCATGCAAATAGCTGCGATATCTCTATTTACAACATGCAAGAAAATGACAAGAACAGTAATTGAATCTCTCCAAAGCCAGTTGAAACCAGACATCTAAGAAATAGTTATACATGTATTCACTTCTGAACAACCGGCACGGTTGGCCTAGTGGTAAGGCGTCCGCCCCGTGATCGGGAGGTCGTGGGTTCGAACCCCGGCCGGGTCATACCTAAGACTTTAAAATTGGCAATCTAGTGGTTGCTCCGCCTGGCGTCTGGCATTATGGGGTTAATGCTAGGACTGGTTGGTCCGGTGTCAGAATAATGTGACTGGGTGAGACATGAAGCCTGTGCTGCGACTTCTGTCTTGTGTGTGGCGCACGTTATATGTCAAAGCAGCTCCGCCCTGATATGGCCCTTCGTGGTCGGCTGGGCGTTAAGCAAACAAACAAACAAACTTCTGAACAATGGGCGGATAGAGATATAAATCATGCTGCTTCAAGAATAACATAACATGAATTCATATCAATGTTTTTCCTTCATTTTCTCAATTGGCGCAGTAGCCTAGTGGTTAGGACATGAGACACGAAGTCGAGAGTTCGAATCTTCGCCGGGGCGTTTATTTTTTCCCCTTGATCTCTCTTGAAGATAAAATATGATCAGTCTTGAGAGAGCAAACCGGCTGTTATCCCTGAAAAATTCAAGCGTTGACTGAAGCTCTCAAGGTCATACACGCCGTATAGGTGGGGTTTCGGGTAGCGTTTGCTGTACAGAATTCTGTACATGATTGTATCCCTATTTTTCAACCTCGTAGCCCAGGAAAGTCATAAATAGACCACAGCTTTAATCTCCAGAGCTGTGTACCAGGGAAAACCATGTTATAAAGTAGACTTTTTATTAAATTTAACTTGAGACATTTAAGCTGTACAAATTAATTTCATTCACAAATACTAGTTTCATAAATATCCTTGGCCTGCAGAGATAGAATAACAAATACTTGCACATTTTGTTTGTCTTAGTGTTCAGTAAAAATACAAAGGTTTTAAAGTAAAGCACCTTCATAACATGGAAACCGGAAGTTGTGACATGAATTTGAATACTGCTAACACTACCAAGAAAATAATATATATATATTCTATGTTGTTTTGTTGCAAGTCTGCATCATTAACAACCTGGAGTATTACTGGAAAAAAAATTATTACTAAAGAAAATATGTATACTCTCGATACTCTCCATGCACATGATTTTTGTGCAGACGAGAATTTTTGCAATTCAATAAAAGGGCGACCACCCAGTAAAGTCTTGGTTCAATTATGTTCTTTTTATGGGTTAGTTGTTAGCAACAATGTAACCGACAAACTTCAAACTGAATTTTGGTGCTTTCCTCTAACATATATTATATATTTGAAAAACATCAATGTTTACCTGTGTCAAGTTTCTTTTTTGGGAGAGTATACATTCAAGTTGCCATTTAATACATGTTTTAAGGACTGAAAATACATGTCACAAAATGGGAAACGGCCCAGGAGAATAACTTGTATGTAAAGCAGCAAATGATAAACACATGGTTTTACCCCTGAAAGCTCCAAAGATTTGGGAAAATGAATCTCGTTTGCCTTCACATATCAAACTGAACGTCAAGCAGCTCAAAAAAAGTCTCAAGAAAAGTTACGCTTTCAAAATAGCATTTCATTCTGTGTCGCAAAGCATGCTTAACATTTCTACGCTTCTACAAATGAACACAAGCATGCAATAATTCCCTCTCTTTTGAGTCCTGGTACTTGTATGCTTATTAAGAAAGCGGGATGATGTTTCCTTTATTTCAGAATTTCTTTTTTGTCTTGTTTCAGATGGAAAGTGCGGAGAAACCACCATCTCAGATTTCGTGTTTTTCATGTCTGGGAGCCGGTCCACAGTACCAGGAGGGTACCAGAGTCCTCTGACCGTGGTGTTTGTGGACACACCCGAAAAGCCACTCCCCAGAGTGTCAACTTGTGCCCTCAGAATGCAGGTGTCTGCCCGACACGTCAAGAACTGAGGCAGAAGCTGTCCCAGGCTGTTCTTGAAGGGGGTGGATTTTATTTATTGTAAAAACTTTCCTTCAATGGTGCGTTTAGTTTCTGCTTGGTAGCCGTAGCTGTTGGTGTTTCTATCTGTACACACCCTGGGGGGGGGGGGGGTGTTAACGTTGAACTTTGAAATCTTAAAATTATTAAGACAAGGTGTGTGTGGTTTTTTTCTCTCCGTAAAATAAGCTTTATTTTAGGTGCCTGTACCGTACATCATTTCTTACTTGCTATTAAATGCAAGAGAGAGACTTTCGAAGATTTGATGTTTGTGTTTCGCATTATTTTTGCTTGGTAGCCGTAGGTGTTGGTGTTTCTTTCTGTACACACCCTGCGAAAAAATGTTTGTTCTGCAATTTTGAAGAGAATTCACAAATGTATTCAAACTGAATTATTTGAGGTCATGCTGCAAAGGAAAAAAAAAACATGACCCTGATTTAACCGGTTTCCTATACTCCTTTACATACCTTGTTTTTGTTTTGATTGTTTTCTTTGCTTTTTGCAGGGGGGGGGGGGGGGGTGTTTAACGTTGAACTTTGAAATCTTAAAATTATTAAGACAAGGTGTGTGTGGGTTTTTTCTCTCAGTAAAATAAGCTTTATTTTGGGTGCCTGTACCGTACATCATTTCTTACTTGCTATTAAATGCAAGAGAGAGACTTTCGAAGATTTGATGTTTGTGTTTTGCATTATTTAAATTGCCGTTGTGTTTCAAGAGTGTGTTCTGTTCTTATTTGTTTTTTTGCACCACTGTTTGTCATTATGTTGCCTGCTTTTCGTGTTCCGTGTAACGCTGTCCATGGAAAACATGTAAAGCATTGTATTTCTCTCGACTATTGATCAAGTAAACTAAGCACTTCACATCATATCAGGTATCAGTTACCTAATGTACAGAATAAATGGTTCAACCCCCCTACTACACGAATAACACGTTGCCAGCAAAATATCAAAAGCACTCGGACTAGCGTTACAGTGTCCCATACAAAACTTGGCAATATACACCATAAACCGGATACAAACAAATCAATTGCACGCTAACAACTTTGTTATACTGTCTCATAATGGTATACAAATTAATAAACTCAAAAGCGTTTGTAACAGTTATGATAATGTGATATTCGTGCCCTGTGTAACGATAGTCTGTTTTTATGTTTTACCAAATTAACCAAAACTGGCGTTGTCTACTGCTTTTCCTTTTATAGTTTTACACTCCTCTGTAGTGAAGGTCACTGCTCACACAAGGGCGGGAATGTAGCTCAGTCCTGTTGGCCGCTGTCAGCGCGAGTTCGTCCCCACGTTCGGCGAGAGATTTATTATTGCTCAGTCAACTTTGTGTGCAGACTCTCCTCGGTGTCCGAACACCCCCGTGTGTACACGCAAGCACAAGACCAAGTGCGCACGAAAAAGATCCTGTAATCCATGTCAGGTGGGTTATAGAAACACGAAAATACCCAGCATGCTTCCTCCGAAAGCGGCGTATGGCTGCCTAAATGGCGGGGTAAAAACGGTCATACACGTAAAAGCCGTGGGAGTTTCAGCCCATGAACGAACAAACGGCTCACACAATTTCAGCTTTCTTGTTTAGTTTATAAATTTCAGCCTCAATTCCTCGTCTCTGTAACCAGTATTAAATAGTGACTGTTTTGCTAACTGTTCAGCTGTCACCTGCCAAGTAGAACCGATGTATTCTTTATGATGTGATAAAATTAAAGTATTCATTCCACTTTGTGATGGATGAACTCGCAACTGCCAAGTATTACCAGTCTTATGATGGGATAAAAATTAAGTATTCATTCCATTTTGTGATAGGTTAACTCTCAACTGCCAAGTAATACCAGTCTAATGATGTGATAAAAATATTCATTCCATTGTGTGATGGGTTAACTCTCACCTGCCAAGTATTACCAGTGTGTCTTGTGATGTGATAAACATAAAGTATGCATTCCATTTTGTGATGATTTTCCTTATTTAAAGTGGATTTTCTGCATGACACTTGTTTGATTAAAATTAATTGTATTTGTGGCAGACAACTTGAGTTATGTTTTGTGTTTTTGTAAAAACAACTTGTTTTTTTTAATATGACTGGAAATGAGACTAGCAGCCATGAATCCATAACTACATTTTGCTGTCCATCATAGACATCTCACTCGCACATGTTCATTGCCTCACCATACAGGAATCAAAATCCATACAAACAATTTGTATTATCCAATATTCAAACTTGTCATACACATTTATTCATACACAAGAATTATGTGTCATACACATTCAAGCAATCAAGATCCAATAAATGTATATAATTGATGTTCTTAAAAAGACTACACACACACCTAAATATATAGGTGATCTTTGAAATGGGACATTTACATGCAAAATTCAGAATGCAAACAGAGCTTTGGCTTGCAAATTTAATAGTCATTAACCAGCACATAATATGAATAATTTTTGAAATTGTGATACTGATTCAATTTTTCACATAAAATCAGAATTTCATTTAGTTTCCTGATACAAATGATTCGTCTAGCTTACCTTGAATAAACATACCAATACGTCAAAAAGTAGGACATCTGAGCTCAAAGATTAATAGTTTGGTTTGAAAAATCTCTAAATACACATAATTACAAAAACAAAACAAAATTCCGTGATAGAACATGTACTGATCTTGCAACTAAAGTAAAAAGGGGACTCGGGTGTGCTGTTAAAATTGTTGGCACATTTTAGTATCTAAAACTCACCTTTGATTTTAGGGGGTGCCTATTCTTTCTTTATTTGGTGTTTAACATTGTTTTCAACCACGAAGGTTATATCGCGACGGGGGAAGGGGGGAGATGGGATAGAGCCACTTGTCAATTGTTTCTTGTTCACAAAAGCACTTAATCAAAAATTTGCTCCAGGGGCTTGCAACGTAGTACAATATATTACCTTACTGGGAGAATGCAAGTTTCCAGTACAAAGGACATAACATTTCTTACATACTGCTTGAGTAAAATCTTTACAAAAATTGACTATATTCTATACAAGAAACACTTAACAAGGGTAAAAGGAGAAACAGAATCAGTTAGTCGCCTCTTACGACATGCTGGGGAGCATCGGGTAAATTCTTCCCCCAAACCCGCGGGGGGTACCTATGCGACTGACCACAATGTTTACTTTCATCAGGCACAAAGTTCTTCAGCAGAAGAATGATTAATATTCTAGCAACAAACATGCAATAAATTCATACATGATTATTGATGTTCAAAAAATGCTCTACACTACTTCACCAAACTAAATGGAGAACTGAAAATGTTTAAAACACTTTCTTTCTTTATTTGGTGTTTTCAACCACGAAGGTTATATCGCCACGTGGAAGGGGGGGGGGGGGGGGGGGCTGATGGGATAAAGCCACTTGTTAATTGTTTCTTGTTCACAAAAGCACTAATCAAAAAATTGCTCCAGGGGAAAACACTAACCATAAACAATAAACACCACTATGAGGTTTGATAGGTAACTTAAAGGGACCTTGACCTTCAATGAACGTTGCAAAAAGCTTATGTTCTGATGAATATGGGTGAATGAGGCACCATTGAATATAAAAAGAAAAATAACTGATTTGACTCTAGTTAAACTATGGCGCTCATGGCATCATACCAAAGTTTGAACGAGTATCCCTTTCACTGTTCTGTACAGCTGTGAAAACACAGTGAGACATAATAATAATGAACATAAATTAATCACCCCTTCTCGCCAGAGCTCACGGCAATACACAATAGCAAAACAAATCAGAGCATTCACACACCGACACACACAAAGTCGTTAAAGGTTTATTGGCTGCGGCAATAATAGCCGCAAGAATAATCCTTTAGTTCGTTCAAAGTACCCAAGCATGTCCTGTATACAAAAGTAAGGCGATTGAGATTTTATTTTGGTTTTTTTACACAAGCCAGAGAACACCAGTGCTTGTGAGAGCAAAACGTTTGCCCGTAGGGAAGTGAACCTTCCTTATCTTTCGCACCAGAGAGCTGTTCAAAAGGGGTATTGTGCAAGTTGGCTATTAAACCATTGTAATTCGGAAAATGTCTTTAACCTTCGCCGGCACTCGTGGGTCCGTGCGGACCCAGAAGGGTGTTTGATTGCAAATATCTTTTAAACGAGTTGGAATTTTTTAATGAGCTTTTAGAAATGCCTCAGACACCTAACAAGCTATCATCTCCTAAAAGCTCATTAAATTTCAGTGATAATTAATTAATTAATTAATGGTCAAATTTAGACTACACACGGAAGCATTTGTGGGGACGTGCGGACCCATACTTCTCAAAGAAGGAAAAGCGTGTATACCCTTCCGAGGCACTCGTGGGTCCGTGCGGACCCAGAAGGGTGTTTGATTGCAAATGAGACAGTGACAAAAGGTCAGGTGTCATGTCTACTGTCCCGAATGACACACGATTGCTGACATTTCACCATTGCCAAAAGAATTTATTTATTTATTTATTTATTTATTTATTTATTTGTTGCTTAACGTCCAGCCGACTACGCAGAGCCATATCAGGACGAGGAAGGGGGGAATGAAGGGGGCCACTTGTCAAGCGATTCCTGTTTACAAATGCACTAACCCATTACTTGTGTCCCAGCAGGCTTTAGTAAAACTAAATTAATACCTACTGGAAGATTACCAGTTTCCAGTATGTTAAAATAGGCTTAACCTATCTACTGCTGGACTTACATCAGAACACTAACAGATTAAACTATACATGAATCGCGAGACAAGCGGCAAGAGAAGAGATTTTTGGAAAAAATACAGGCGAATGAGCAAGAAGGCAGAAAAAAGAAAAGAATTCATGAAGAAAAAGAGAGCATGACAGGAAAGAGGAACCAAAAATCTACCTAACAGCAAACTAAAAAGCTCCTGCGGTTCCAAAAACAGGAGGGGCCTTTAATTTCATAACCGCAGTGCCCCACTGCGGGATGCCAAAAGAATAAACAAATAAGAAATAGGTAGAAAATGAATGTGAAAACTGACTTTGATTGTTGATCAGTATTTTCTATACCACTAACAAATAATCTACTTACACATAGCTGTTTGGCAAATGTATGTTGCATGGGACACACTGACATGAAAGTGGAAGATGTTTTTCCCTCTAGAGAAACTACATATCAAGTTACACTTTTTGTGCTCTTCCATTCCAGTTGGCAATCAATTGTTAACGCATGTTATTAGAAAAAATAGAACGAAAACAGATTAGATAGAATGAAAAATGTACTGGTGATGTCATTTGGGACATACTGACATGAAAACGTCACCTTTTGTCATTGTCTCAAATATCTCTTAAACGAGTTGGAATTTTTTAATGAGCTTTTAGAAATGCCTCAGACACCTACAAAGCTTTCATCTCCTAAAAGCTCATTAAATTTCAGTGATAATTAATTAATTAATTAATTAATTAATGGTCAAATTTAGACTACACACGGAAGCATTCGTGGGGACGTGCGGACCCATACTTCTCAAAGAAGGAAAAGCGTGTATACCCTTCCGAGGCACTCGTGGGTCCATGCGGACCCATACTTCTCAAAGAAGGACAATTGTGCAAACCCTTCCGTGGCACTCGTGTGGCCATGCAGACCCATAATATTTTACCAAATACCGTGTGCAGTCTAAATTTGACCATTAATTAATTAATTAATTAATTATCACTGAAATTTAATGAGCTTTTAGGAGATGATAGCTTTTTAGGTGTCTGAGGCATTTCTAAAAGCTCATTAAAAAATTCCAACTCGTTTAAGAGATATTTGCATCAAACACCCTTCTGTGTCCGCACGGACCCACGAGTGCCACGGAAGGATATGCATATTTTTCTTTCTTTGAGAAGCATGGGTCTGCACGGCCCCACGAGTGCCACGGAAGGATATGCACATTTTTCCTTCTTTGAGAAGCATGGGTCTGCACGGCCCCACGAATGCGTCGTGAGTAGTCGATAACGAGTGCCGGCGAAGGTTAATGGCTGAATAACAATGAGTTCCTTTATACGTTGGATTGGGCAAGCCATATATATATATATATCCCATGACCTCCCTTCTTTGTCTCTGTTACTTCAGTATGGGTATATATATTTTATAGCTCAATAAATACATCATGGACTCCAAAAAATATATGATAGTGCAGATTCCGATTTGGGCAAAGGACTACTTTCCTCCCGACCTTTGACCTCGCGCCGAACAATGTGACACATTTGTATGAAGTTCTAAAATCGTATTGCACGGCTCAGAAAACCATATCAGTTGCACGCAAAAATGAATCTCAGAACTGATCTGATGTATGAGATGCAATAAGCAAAAGTTTCTTTCATTATGAAAGCAATGCAGGTCGAAAAAAACGAACATTCAACTTACAAGATAACCAGATGCTAGCGAACCAAAACAAAAACACGAGTACCCTCCCCTTGCATCGTTAGCAGACGACTTTTGAGAATCTGTCGGTAGTGTGTTTTGCCGGTGTGCGCCTTCAGCTATCAAACATCGGCTGTTTCACGTGTTTTGCGAGCAAGTCTACTCTTTTGCCTGGCTCTGCAGTAAGTCCACATATTTTTCCGTAATCCAGTCATATTCCTTCAAAATGCAATCAATCGGCGGTGACAGACGTGTCGGTCGCGTTTTCCTCTCACCCATACCAGTTTAAGTTCATCCATGCAAACACACTCGCAAAACAGTTTATCACGTAGATACATTTCAAATAGGGAGCAAATGGTTAAATCTAAACCTACATATTTGTTCCCTAAGATTTGCTTCTCTGTCAATAAGCCTAATTACACACGTTCGAGAAAAACAACGTGGAATCAATTCTGAATCGAGTAAGCCAAATGGGTCCCAAACCCGTTTCGCCCGTTCTGCCGACCTGAAACGCAAAACAAAAGAATTGTGCGCTTCAACTAAATTAATTTCTATTCGACTTCATTACTTTCTTGCAACTTATGAACCTTTACTTAAAGCTTTTAAATGGTCTGAAAGTAGTGTTACCGCGTACTTATCGATGCACTCATTCGTTTTATTTTTTCAGCGACGGTCACTTAGTTTAAGGTTGCAAAAGGGCTAAGTCTCGCTGGCAACAGTTTTACCCTGCACAGATCGCAACAGTGCCGCTAGTAGTCTACACTTTGTGTTTGATGGTAGAATGGGATATACAGATTACAACACTCGTGGTTTTTTATATGACTTGTATTTCAGTCAAGACCCAGCGGGAATATCAATCGAGAGACACTCGCCAGAGGCTCGTGTCTCCCGATGATATTCATCCGCTGGGTCTTGACTGAAATACAAGCCATATAAAAAACCACTCGTGTTGTAACCTATACATATATATATAAATATATCTAGCATCAATAAACCTAAAAATACACTAAGGTCTTTTTCAAAAACAATAGTCTGTTTTAAAAACTTTCAGCAATTTTCAACCTTATAAATCTATACTATAGATACATCAAAAGAAATTTGGACTGGTGCAATTAAACAGGTAACCTAATGGCAAATCATTGTGTAAAACTTTCTTTACAACTTTCTTTCACAAAGTGTACATATATTTTTTTTTTTTTTTAGCAATATTGTTTTCGTGGTGCAGTACCTGTGTTTAAAAATAATAAAATACACAGCGGACATAATTTCGCTTTATTTGAATGACTTTCCACTTTACAAAGATTGGTTTAGAATTAGAGCGCAGATTTAAACCAATTTGAAAAAAACAGTTGCTTATACCTTCTACCATGCTTGGTACTTTGAACAAACTTTATGATTGTTTTTGAGGCTTTCATTGTTGCAGCCCAATGCTGCTCAGTGAAAATTAACTTTTTTGAAGGCGAAGTGTCTGCACCCAGACACATCCTTACTCTGAGGTCTCAAAGCAAACCCGCAAATTGAGGCACACCTCCCAACGCCATGCAAGATATTGCAGATTTATTGCACGATTACGTGGCTGGAGCGGATAGGGCAAGTAGCCTAATAAGTTTACAATTTAAAACGAATGCTTCTTTCATTGACAAAAGCAGTAATCATGTGTCAAAACACTGGATCGGCTTTGGAATGCGCTTGTAAATAAAAGTAGACAATGAATTTTTCTTGTGATTCCACTGACCAATCTGCTTGTAGTCTGGACAATCAAGCGTACAAAATATGGCAAAATCGTATGGGTTCACAGGTCTGCTATACACTTCAGGTTTGGGGTGTCCACAAGCTAACTTTTTTTTTACTCGAGCATGTTGGCAACGAACTGGAGAACAACATCTGACCATGTTGATCGGTGGGTGGCCCACTCCGAGGGTCAATGCGCTCCGTTAGTTGCACGAGCTGTTCCTCAGAGAGGGGGCAAGCCGTGGCAGGCACATCCTAACGACTGTCTGGCAAAGGATGGTCCTCGATTATCGATTGAAGGCTTCTCCCTTTCCAGAAGTCCTGTTCTGCTGTGGATGTGCTGGCTCGTCTCTCCAGCATCCCCCTGAAGAAGAGCTGCAGGGGAGTTCTGTTGCGCTCTGTCCTCAGGGGTTGGTGGTTCTTCTGTTCCACAATCCACTGTAGGGACCGGTTCAGCCTGGGCAGAAAAACATAGTGGAGGGCCCACAAGTGAATGGGATTGTCCATGTTCAGTATCCCCAGACCACCTTCTGCCTGTGGTGTTCCCATTGCAGTAAACAGGTCATGGTAAGGGTTCACCACATCTTTCCAGACGTCGAGCCAGAGACACTCGATCCTTTGGTTATGGTCACTGCGGCCTTGCATCGCACTGCCTCTCCCTTCTCCCCTGTGTTCATTCATGAGGGCGACGACATCCAGATTCTCGCCACCATGGTCCATGCGGACTCTTGACGGGAGTCCAAAGCGTTGGGTTCCACCCAAAAACAGATCCCGAACGGTCTCTGACCTGTTGTTTCGGTGGCATGGAGGAAGGTAGTGGCCCGGCTAAACTCAGCCTAAAGCCATAGATTGCCCCATGAATCACCATTTTCCACCTGCAATATAACAAACAGAGATCCGTTTCCATATGTGATTTCACCACACAAATTCTGATTAAAGAGTTATTGGGAAATAAGTACAGGTAACATGCTCAGTAAATATTAAAAAGTAATGGTCAAAGTGCTTTTTCATGACCGAGAATCAAGACCATTATTTTTAATATATATCATTGAGAAAAGGTGTGTAACCCATTTAATCCACCTTTCTTCAATTTTGCAAAGAAATAAATCAAGAAAAGCAATTGCTTTATATGACTTTTCTTCGTCATGTCCATAAGCCTTAAGGGTCTTGTAGGTCTTAAAAGGAGGATTCCACTAACTGCTGGGACTCTAAAATTTGATAAAAATAAGCAAAATTTTGGTAATGTCTGCTGGTTAATAACACATACAATTCAGTGAAATTTAATAAAAATAACTGAGAAAACCGCAATGTAAAGCTTTTACAAACTTGACCCCACTGTGACCCCAAAATGTGACAGGGATCAACCAAACTAGGGTCACGTAGGTAGATGATCAAATCCTTCAAGTGTTCAAAGTTTCAAAGCTCAAGCTTCAAAAACACCTGAGATAACATCAATGTTAAGATATTTTGATTCGAACATGACCCCCTGTGACCCCAAAATTTGATGAGGGTCAATCTTCTTCTTCTTCAGCGTTTGACGATGGCTGTGTCTAGATTCTTTGGCCCGTGATGTTGACGAAGTGGGCTGCGACGAAGGTCAATCAACGTTATGTCTTCTTCTTCTTCTTATGCGTTCGTGGGCTGAAACTCCCACGTGCACTCGTGGTTTGCACGAGTGGAATTTTACGTGTATGACCGTTTTTACCCCACCATTTAGGCAGCCATACGCCGCTTTCGGAGGAAGCATGCTGGGTATTTTCTTGTTTCTATAACCCACCGAACTCTGACATGGATTACAGGATCTTTTTCGTGCGCACTTGGTCTTGTGCTTGTGTGTACACACGGGGGTGTTCGGACACCGAGGAGAGTCTGCACACAAAGTTGACTCCGAGAAATAAATCTCCCGCCGAACGTGGGGACGAACTCACGCTGACAGCAGGCAACTGGATACAAATCTAGCGCACTACCGACTGAGCTACATCCCCGCCCACAATCTTATGTCAAGTTGGTAGATTATCAAAACCTAGAAGTGTGCGTACTATTAAAGCTCTAGCTAAAAACACATCTGAGATAACATCAACGTTAAGTTTTTATTAAACGAACATGACCCCGCTGTGACCCCAAAATTTGATGAGGGTCAACGAAACTGGGGTCACTTCGTGAAATCATCAAACCCTAAAAGTGTGCAAAGTTTCAGAGGTCTAGCTGTATAAACTTCTGAGATAACAGCTCAACGTTACATTTTTTGTCCTTGGACAGACAGACAGCCTGCCCACAGCACACATAATTATTTTGATCAAGTATTATTCACTCAGCCAGTCTACCTGCACAAGCATGTGATTAATCCATGGTTGAAGAGTTCTGTGAAAATTGCGCAATTCTGCAAACTCTTTATAGCAGTTAATTTAATTTCGAATAAAATAAAGTACATAGTTGTTCTGCTAAGACGATAAGGCAAATATTTTTGCGTTCTTTTCATGTTTAAGTATCTCGGGAAAAAAAGTTCTATTTATGAAGTGAAATATAATTGACCTACAGATTACTGTCTTTTTATTTGTACAAATGCAAAATGGGAACAACTCTATTTTCTACACAAAATATGAGAGTTACTTGCCTTGAAACCTTGTGTCTGGTACAACGTAGATTTTGATTTAGAAAACAACCAAACTTATGGATCTTATATTGGATTCTGTGTGTTGAAACCTGAAATGAATAGTGTAAATGCAGTATGTATGAGCTCTTTCCTCTTTCGAATATTTGAGCATTCAGAACTTTTCAGTCACCAAGCAGTGACCACACAGTGTGGTTTCTCAACCTATGAGCTATCGAGGATTCAGACTGGTTGCTGGGTGGTTATTTGTTAGGACTAGGTAGCTTGGTATTCACCGAAAAGTATTCCCCCCTCTGCTTATTTCTCTGTTAACTTGAAGGGGTGTTTATTGTTAAAAAAAACACCAAGCAACCAAATTTAAATAACCACCCAGTAGAAATGGTAAGGTATAACCAGAATATGTTTTGTATTCCGTGGGGAAATCATCAATGAACCAGTCTTTCATTACATATCCAGAAAATGACAAAATAAAAAGAAAAGAAAAGAAAATACTTGCACACGACTCACCTTCGTTACCCACCTACCCCTTAGAAGACGCCCTTCCTTTTACGATCCCAAACAAGACATTTTCAAGACCCTGTTTCATAGCTGCCAACCCCTGTGAAGCCCAAAGAGTAGCATTTTGGAACTTTCACCCAATGTCAGAGTTGCAATTGGTGTTTATAAGCGTAGCACTCGCATAATCTTAAATTTGAATCGCAAGCCCGCATTTAAAATGCCATCAAAAACGCTTGTA
The DNA here is from genome assembly GCF_037325665.1 of Littorina saxatilis. Classification (NCBI taxonomy): domain Eukaryota; kingdom Metazoa; phylum Mollusca; class Gastropoda; order Littorinimorpha; family Littorinidae; genus Littorina; species Littorina saxatilis. The sequence goes on along the minus strand of NC_090256.1, from coordinate 54,670,550 downwards.
AGATTCTGAGAGCTCTACGACATTACAACCGTCTAACCATAGTTCAATGTCACACGCTTTCCTTCTTTGCCACTACTAAAGCAAACGTATGCAAGATTGTATGTTACACGCTTTAGGAGCATGGCAAGAACGGATTCAAACTCAAAATCGTCACTCCAAAAAAACATAAAATGCACACACGACTTTTATTTCTCCTGCTGTTATCGTTTCTTCTCTTTACAGATTCTTCAACGCTCAGAATACTGAAAACGGCACCCCAGACGACAGTACTGTTTCCATACGCGAATTTAACTTCCCTTGGAAAGTGGTTCGCTCAGGAGGCCTGTTTGTCTGACACTATAAGGACAGAGTTCTGAACATAGATGACAAAGATTCCGGAATGAACAAACATTTTGCGGATGCAGACACAGAAAGACGTCATGAAGAATGAGATGCTTCAAAAGATACAGACTGTGACGATGACTGTGACGTCATTCCCATATAACGAGACGTCATTCACAGTTGTTCGGTCACTTCCGTCAAAAAGTAGATTTAGACAATCAACGTAATCTCGTGTGGAAGAAAACGTCTGTCACACAACCAAGTCGGAATAGCAGGTATTATTACCTATACACGCAAAGTCTGTCGAATTCTTCGGCAAAAATCGTTGAAAATGATTTGCCCGCATCGGCGTGGAACTTGCACCATAATCTTCACCACCCTTACGTTTCCCCGTTTTTATCCTGTCTCCCTCCAGTTTCCACTTCTAACACCGTCACTGTGCACAGCTTACAACTTAACAAGTGCATTGCATATTCTAATCAAATTCACAATTGGCGCATAGAGTCACCGGAAATGCGAATGCTTGCAATAAAATTCACGATTTGCTAAGCAAGTCACGTGGACAATATCGAGTCATAACGGAGTGGTTCCCAGCCATCGGTACTCGACTAGTTATGCAATGTTCATTGTTGATTGTCAAGCAATAAGTGAACATTTTGCACGCTTGTCATTTTTTTTTTTTTTTTAGCGTAGCAGCTCAGGCCTTAGAGTAGCAGCGTAGCAATTCCTGCAAAATCGGAGCATGCTGCGCCAAAATCATAGCAATTGGCAGGTATGCTGTTCTCTAAGATATTCTGCTCATAACCTCTGTAAGTTTACCCCCATTATAAGACCTTATTATCTCAGGGTTATGTAGGTCTTAAAAGAAAGATTCCAGCGTCATAAAATAATGTTTAAGAGAATTCCTTATGCCACCTGTATCAATCCACTCAAATTCCATGTTCAAACTGGCACAACCCCCAACATCCTCCCCACCACCGGACACACTCAACATTCACCAAATTTTGAAAAAGGATTTTTTTGTGCCCAGTGTATGTATTTGTAGCTGTACTCACGATATCAACTTGTGGTATCCGTCTAGATGCCAGAGAGCGTTTGGTCCTGATACTTGGTACAGACGACGTCTCGTGGGCCTCAACGCCAAAGCTCTGACAGCTACTCCACCAGGATCAACCCGCTGGATGGCTCCCCGTACTCTGTGCCTTTGTGGAGCGTGTAAGAATACAACTTATTACACTAACGTGACATACCACTCATGTCATAACAATACCATTCACTCTACATTGCATGTGTAAAGAGGTCTTGTCTGACAAGGACCTGATTTTTCACTGCCTCCAATACCGAAACAAGCGTCCTTCTTTGAACACTCGGAAGAATTTTAAGAACGTAAACACCACACCAGTGACATTTCCTTGCTTTGACATAAAAGATTACACGAGGCATTCGGAGAGATCCAGGTTCAATTTGTAAGCTTCTTCAATCTGGGCGCTTCGACAAAGGGACATTTACAGCAATGAACATGCAACAGTATGTACAGGGTCCCCACTGGTTTTTAGAAACAAAATTCCATGACTTTTCCATGAGCCTCAATAACATTTTCCATGACTAGATCCACAGGTCGCCATTTCCGAACACGCAAACTTTTTACATCTTGTCACTGCCAGTTTTGACACTGGCTTGCTTTGCACTGAATTTGAGTCAGTTTCTACGCAGTGTCTCTTTGACAAGCAAGTCAAGCATTTGCTACGCAGTCAGATTATCGGTAATGTTTGCTGGTCCTGTCATTTCACTAAACTGGACCAGCCACTGTTTGTATCCATCTGCACTTTCGTAAATTCCGTTTCATAACCGTCACTAACACTGTGACTTGACGAACTGTCATTTTTTTCACCGCGATACACAGTTCATTGCGAAGATCTTCCTTGGTAATTCGTTCCAATTCCGCATACTTTTTGTTGTCAAGAAACAACTCGAAAGAAAGCTGGCGTGCTAAAGGTTAATTTTTTTTCTTTCTTATTTATGTTAAATTCCATGACTTGAATTGAAATTCCATGACTTTCCAGGCCTGGAAAATTAAAAATCAAATTCCATGACTTTCCATGACCTGTACGAACCCTGTATGTAGGATAAACAGAATACTACATGGCTTCCTGTTTGATACCAGTTTTACACTAGTGTTTTGAAATATTGTTCGCAGTTTAATATTTAAAAGCACAACTTGTGTAAAACTGGTATTTCATAGGAAACCATATAGTATTCTCTATGTGGACAACAATGTCACAGGCTTACCCACTAAAGTTCTTTAGGAGCTTCTGACATATTTGCCTTAAAAACAACATGCAAAATAACTTGTGGAATCCAAAAGCACCATGCCGCATTAGTGGCCCAATTAGAGCTGCAGACTATTACGCTTTCGATGTAGCATGCTACTTGTAAAACAGAAAATGCTACTTCGTTATACAGACACTCTACAATGTTCATTTGTTCCTGCTGCTGTTTTCTTGTCTGAACACAGTTATTGCAACATTTGTGTCTTGACATATAAACATGTAGGTGCAGTGGATTATAAGATGATGCAATACTTAAAGATAAACACCATTTGCTACACTATAAATTCAAGATTGCTACACATGAAGCTTCATAGGGGCTGACAGCTCTGCATCATACACCTGCACATAAATCTTACTGACTGAGTTGATGTGTATTTACACATTGCACACCTCCCACATTGAAGTAAACAATTGAATATCTTCAGTTAATCGAAGTACACTTAAAGATGAAGTTCTCTCCATAGGAATACTGTGCATCACCCTTGCATGTTTGTTTGTTTGTTTGTTTGTTGCTTAACGTCCAGCCGACTACGCAGAGCCATATCAGGACGAGGAAGGGGGGGGATGAAGGGGGCCACTTGTCAAGCGATTCCTGTTTACAAATGCACTAACCCATTACTTGTGTCCCAGCAGGCTTTAGTAAAACTAAATTAATACCTACTGGAAGATTACCAGTTTCCAGTATGTTAAAATAGGCTTAACCTATCTACTGCTGGACTTACATCAGAACACTAACAGATTAAACTATACATGAATCGCGAGACAAGCGGCAAGAGAAGAGATTTTTGGAAAAAATACAGGTGAATGAGCAAGAAGGCAGAAAAAAGAAAAGAATTCATGAAGAAAAAGAGAGCATGACAGGAAAGAGGAACCAAAAATCTACCTAACAGCAAACTAGAAAGCTCCTGCGGTTCCAAAAACAGGAGGGGCCTTTAATTTCATAACCGCAGTGCCCCACTGCGGGAACCCTTGCATGTAAGTGAACTCAAAGTACTATGTGAACAGAACAGAACCAATTCTGGTCTGTTTGCAACCGCATGAACGCAGGAAAGAGATCATTGTCAGATTGAATTACAATTAACATTGACACGCTTCCATTTGAAACTTTTCAGTTGTCATTGTGGATTGACGCCCCGGGCCCCAGATCCTGCGTTTAACTTTATCCTCGACGAACAAAACAACAGGCACCAATTGGGTGGCCGCCTCACCTGTGATTGTGTTGACCAGGTTGGCAACCGAGCCAGACAGGGTAGAATTGCTGGTACCGGTTGTCATCGATCCCGATGTTGAGGCGATGGCCTCACGATCACCCGAAACAGCTTCTTGCAGACGTTGGTTGTCTTTCTGGAGCGAGACAATGGCCACTTGGCAGGTCTCTTGCCGCTCCCCCAGCCTGCGTAGTTCTGCCAATACCGCGGCCAAAGCAGTGGCGCTTTCTTCCCCTCCTGCTGTGGCTGACTCAAACCCACCGGGTTGTCGCTGCGAGGCTGTCTGGTTGCTGGCCCTTGGCCGACCTGCAGCGGCTCGGGTCACTTCGGCTACCCGCCTTGACGCTGCCCTCCTGGGAGGCATATTCCTGTGCATAAAAAACAGGATATGTGAACACAGCCTTATTTGTCAGATTACTGAGAATTACACATAAGCCTTGAACTTGTCTGCTGCTCCTTGCAGGAGTTAACAACTCCTTCACTGTTCAGCCTGTAAAAGGTGTTTAATATCCCATACTTCTGAAGTTGTCACCAGATTTTGGGAGTCTGAAATACAAACCAAAGAAATTGATTAAAATCTGACCCAAAGTACTTCAAACCAATTGTGTTTTCTGTGTCAAACTCAAATCCTGGCACCCAGTACCCCCACCAAACGAGTTTGGAATCTCTGAGGCTCAATACATTTATGACAAACAGAACACCAACAGGAAATTACATCATGGTTCTCTGAACTGTCACACACCAACATAATACCTGGCTAACAAATCCACATACTAACTAATGTTGGAATCTCTGAGGCCCTATAGCTTAATTTGACAAAAAGAACAACAGCGAACCATGTTTTCTGATTCTCTGAAAAATCAGCCCCACCATGAAATATTACCTAGCCCACGGTACATGTACTTTAACCAAAATAGTGTTTGTAATCTGTGAGGCACCAGCCAACACAAGTGACAACAGTACCTCCACAGGAAAAACATTTCCCGATTCTCTGCCAAGTCAAACAACACATGAAATATTACCTAGCCCACAGGCACAGTACCACAACCAAAATAAATTTGGAATCTCCTTGGCAAAATAACAGGTGATTGACAAAACAGTACTTCCACAGGAACCAATATTTCCTGATTCACTGAAATGACAAACACCCGAGGTAATTGACATACAGTACCTCCACAGGAACAAATATTCTGATTCTCTGAATTGACAAACGCTCACATGAAAAGGCATCGTAACACCAACATGTTCATCAGAATCTCACCTGAAAATTATTTCCAAGTACTCTGGAAAAACACTGATCCATACTATCCACCAACACAGAAACATACTGTTGAAACATGTCACGATATCTTGATTTGACAGAACACTCAACAATCGTGTTGATCAAAGAACCATTCCACCTTGAACTGGTTTTTAGACAAGGGACATCATCCACAACGAGCCTGTCATAAACTCGAGTTACTTCCCATCTACCGATCTGGTTGACCCCATTTAGAGCCGTCGATTTATAATGCCACCCACCCGCATCAAACAAGAAAGAAAATGTAAACAATTTGAAGATTCCCTGTTCCTATACCCGTGCTTTGTAAGCTGATCAGTCAAAACGCACAATGCAACCTGACCCGGCTACAACATTATTTAATCACACAAAAACCGACTGTGTTTATCGCCTGACGAAGGGACTTGTACAACCTGGCCTGTCCTGACGTTGCTTGATCTTCTTGATCTTGATATGTTACGCCAACAGGTCCCAAGCTTGGGAATATACGTTTGCTAGATGCACACCATCACCCAGGAAATGACGCTGCAAATTCAGGTAACGTAAACTGTTTTCCAGCAGAAAACATAAAATCATGGTCCCAAAATACAACTCTAGGGGAGTTCACAGTGCCCTGCCGAAGCAACGCATTGACCTCCATAGCTGCGGCGTTGTATGATGGATCGAAACACACACACAGACAGACAGACAGACAGACACACACACACACACACACACACCACGACCCTCGTCTCGATTCCCCCCTCTACGTTAAAATATTTAGTCAAAACTTGACTAAATATAAAAACGGTATTACTTAACTTTAAAATCAGAATCTGTGACTGTGAAACATTGGTCCATTTCTCAGTTGTTTTTCAACAGTTTAAAATTCCTTTTTGAAGCTTTACTATTCTAATATTCAGCACAGAAGAGTTACCTGAAGTACTGTCCCCTGTCCTTTCAGACGAGCTTGTATCATTAAGGACCCAGTAAGCTTGTTGGAAGCAGTAATTGGTTCCACCAACGCATCCAACTCTTGATCAGATATCCTGGAATACACCATGCGTTGTACTTGTAGCATTCCATTTTCCCTGAAAATTGCCAAACACTTTTATTACTTGCGTTGTATCGATAAACGAAGCACAAGTAAGAAACAATAATAAAAGCAAAGAAAATAGCAACACGATATGCAAACATCTAACAAAGCCGAGCAAGCAGAATGACAGGTCTAATGAAAAACAAAGAGGTACCGATTCGGAAACAAGATCGCGATTCTTTCCTTCGCTGCACGACGCAAATCTTCTGTGACCTTTGACCAAACGTAGCTTCCACATTCGATCACCGTGCTCAGCTTAATATTTACAACAGAAAGCCGAGGGGGTGGAATACCGAGATGAACCTACAGAAATGTGCATCCTCAAACCTGACATATTCATCCCAACATCAGTGATGTACATTTTAGTCGGTCTCCGGTCTCTGACCGATCCAATTTCCCCAGGACCTATAGCTTTAACCCCAGCAGGACACAGGTCCGATTAACCTACAGAAGAAGTGGTCAAGGGTCCGATCGTTTTTGACAATGAAGCGGACATGCGGACTGTTTAATTTTCAAGAGGAAAGCTTGTTTCGGTTTTGCCAAGCGAAAGTAAACACTGCGTGAGGAAAGCTGGTTT
>NC_090256.1:54576260-54658760 GCF_037325665.1 Littorina saxatilis | reverse complement strand
TTTTCCTGTTATCGAGGTCGGGTCGCTAGAACGATTAGGAAACAAAGATGAAAGGGGCACAGTAACTCATTTGTTCAGTAGCCGTCATTACAAACATCCCCTTAAAGGCTTCAGGATGTTCACATTTCCTAAGGAAGAGAGCAGGTGAGGATTGTTTTTTTGTTTTGTTTTCTCTCGTTAAATGTCGGAAAATCAGTAAAAAGTGAAGCGTCGAACTGCGTGTATTCCACCAGAACAGAGAAAACACACACTGTACTGTGACAAGCTCAACAATCTGATTGCGCAGTTGTTTAATTAACATCAGGCTTAATTTTGTTTTGAAGGACAACTGAACAATTGATTCTCTTCTTCGTCCAAGCGCAAAAGTCGAAAACTTCTCAAACTAGAATACTTGTGACGATGCTGTTCAAAGTGTCATCCAGTCGGTCCGTACCTCGTTAATTCATCTCAATTCATGTGTGTGTGTGTGTGTGTGTGTGTGTGTGTGTGTGTGTGTGTGTGTGTGTGTGTGTGTTTGTGTGTGTGTGTGTGTGTGTGGGTGTGTGTGTGTGTAACTGACAGAGAGAGAGAGAGAGAGAGAGAGAGAGAGAGAGAGAGAGAGAGAGAGAGAGAGAGAGAGAGAGAAAGAGCTTTCTGAACAAGAAAGAAGCAACTGAAAAGAAATAAGAAAATCATCGATCGATCAAGATTCTTTAAAGGCATATGTACTCGATGACTATACACGCTAATTGCTTTACCAACAGCTGGAGACATGCTAAATTAAGTTCCCTGCAAAATATTGTGGTCTAGGACCCCTTCAATGTTGAGATATGTTAATTTTCATTTTGATCTGGATCGTCCCATTTATAGATTTGCCAACAGAGGTAGCGTTGACGCAAGGGAAATAACTCCGCGTCTTTGTTTACATCCAAAGTTTTTGAGACTCTAAAACAAGCTGTAATGCATGTATATGGTCCGCGCATGGCGACATATCGTCATTACATGGTCTTATGGTGCGTTTGATATCGATTATGGGAAAACTACACTATGTAAACACGGGAGCGCGTACATATGCCTTTAATTAAAGTCAGCTTGGTCACAATAGTGTTGTTTAAAGGCATATGTACTCGATGACTATACACGCTAATTGCTTTACCAACAGCTGGAGACATGCTAAATTAAGTTCCCTGCAAAATATTGTGGTCTAGGACCCCTTCAATGTTGAGATATGTTAATTTTCATTTTGATCTGGATCGTCCTATTTATAGATTTGGCAACACATGTAACGTTGATGCAAGGGAGCTAACACCGCGGCTTTGTTGACATCCTCACTTTTTCAGAGGCTAGAACAAGCTGTAATGCATGTATTATGGTCCGCGCATGGTGACATATCGTCATTATATGGTCTTATGGTGCGTTTGACATCGATTATGGGCAAACTACACTTTGTAAACACGGGAGCGCGTACATATGCCTTTAAGTTGCTGTATTTTACAGTTTTCCTTACATGATAATTTCTTAGCTCCGTGCAATTGACTACCCATTTCAGTTTAGAGGTGCTGGACGATGCCAAGTTGACTAAATGCCTTAGTTACCGATTTGACCGGGAACTATTTCGTCAACGATTTATTCCTGACATATTTTTTCAGGCTTAACTGACCATGTACTGTATACAGTATGTATTTGTATTTGACTAAAACACACAAAAATAACGACGGTTAGTTCGTGAAAAGACACTGACTTGAATCATGTTTGGATACAGCGATGCAGTGGGTATTGCCGCCTAAGTAAATTTGATTTAATTTTAATCTACACCATTTTCTGCGGTGTTTTTATGGTCATTTAAAAAGGATGTTCACAAACAAACATTTTTTTCGTTCACTTACTTTTTGCAGCACTGTCAGCCGGACAGAACAGACAGTATGTTAATACAAGCGTGATATAAACACAACTGACAGCAGCCACTATACGCGAACTTCCTTGTGCGGCAGGGAGTGGCTCTTTTCCCGCGCGCTGGCCGGTCTCACTTTCGCACCGCAGCGCAAAGAAGGATGAAGCGTCTGTGTGCTCTACAGTCTCTTGCAATGTGCTGTCGAGGAACATTCAATAAACAAACATTTTATATTTCCTGGTTTGAAAACTGATTGCAAGCGTTTGAATACACAGGGATCTAAATGGGCACCATGGTTGGTGGTGGGTTTTTTTTTACTCAGAAAGTATTTCTTTCTTTCTTTAGTTGGTGTTTAACGTCGTTTTCAACCGTTCAAGGTTATATCGCGACGGCTCAGAAAGTATGGATTTTTACAGAGACTTTATGTACGCAGGGATGCATCGTTTTCAACAAAATAGCCTGTAAATGTTTTGTAATTTCACAAAAAACAATCGGCGCTAGACCTAACTTTTAAAATCTAACAAGAAGGGCAAAGCCCATACGACTCACATGCTTGACCTTGACCTTTACATGACCTTGACCTTCAGGGTCAAGGTCAAATAACTAAACCTAGCAATGACATCATATACTAAGAACTGCTTTACACATTTTTCCTACCAAAATACATGTGACCTTGACCCAAGGTCAAGGTCATCCAAGGTCATGCAACACAAAGCTGTTAATTCAAGACATAGGAAGTACAATGGTGCTTATTGGCTCTTTCTACCATGAGATATGGTCACTTTTAGTGGTTCACTACCTTATTTTGGTCACATTTCATAAGGGTCAAAGTGACCTTGACCTTGATCATATGTGACCAAATATGTCTCATGATGAAAGCATAACATGTGCCCCACATAATTTTTAAGTTTGAAACAGTTATCTTCCATAGTTCAGGGTCAAGGTCACTTCAAAATATGTATACAATCCAACTTTGAAGAGCTCCTGTGACCTTGACCTTGAAGCAAGGTAAACCAAACTGGTATCAAAAGATGGGGCTTACTTTGCCCTATATATCATATATAGGTGAGGTATTGAATCTCAAAAATTTCAGAGAAAATGTGAAAAATAGCTGTTTTTTAGACAACATTTATGGCCCCTGCGACCTTGACCTTGAAGCAAGGTCAAGATGCTATGTATGTTTTTTGGGGCCTTGTCATCATACACCATCTTGCCAAATTTGGTACTGATAGACTGAATAGTGTCCAAGAAATATCCAACGTTAAAGTTTTCCGGACGGCCGGCCGGACGGGGGGGACGGACGGACGGACGACTCGGGTGAGTACATAGACTCACTTTTGCTTCGCATGTGAGTCAAAAATGATAAATTGACAGCTTGTTACACAAACATTCTTAAATCATAAAAGAATTCTTTTTTCATCAAGACAAGATCAGTACAACGCGAAGTTTTGAAAGTTTAATAAAAAGATAGCCCGGAAGTGTGTCCCGCAAAACGTGGTTCTCGTAGCAGACAAATGTTCTGCATGTCGCCAGATTTCTTTGAACGGCCGGTCAACCGCCACCGCTTAGTTCGTGTGACTCGCAGCCGGTTGTTGCGTTTTAGATTCAGAGGTACACAATAACGTGCTATTGCATACAGCGAGTCGCATTGAAATCACAAATTGACTACTAAATTGTGAAAAAAAAAGGAAAGTGGATCACACGGGTTCACGATGACTCAGGGGTTAGATAAACCACGAAAACAGGTGTGTGGTTTACGCGAGCTTAATAGCCATTTAAAGGAACTGTGTCATTTAATGCTATTAAATGCTATTGCAAGTGTGTTCGATGAGGTTAGAACTGCTTTTTTCACCCCATGAGAAGATTTAAATCGTTCTGTAAACCATGTTAGACATACTGGGGCTTTAACTTGCGTTTTTTTACGCTTCCTTGACATGTTCAGTCCACTGAAAATTGTCTAAAAATGTCTGGCTTCGTTCGTCACGATGCAATCCACCTCATGTCATCCTGTTATCGAAAACTGCTGCGCAATGTTCATCTTGACCATCGCCGTAACCCAACAAACCTGATGTTGAGAAAATATAAAGTCAGAGCTTTTAAACTTCACTCGTTTCTAAGGTGTGGTGTCTTTCAGACAACACAAACCCAACTTGCATCGGTCTCGGATACCATATCAAAATGGTTTCTTCTTTGGCGTATAACTGAGGATGGATTACGTGACAAATCGCCTGCGCAAATTTTGGCAGGATTTATCTTCTTAAATTCTTCACGTGAATAAGAAGCCTTCGTGGTGTAACGGATATAACATAGCGCTTCAGCACCAGTTGTCCCAGGTTCGAGACGCACAATGAACTTCATTTTTACATTTAGTCAAGTTATGACTAAATGTTTTAACATCGAGACGGGGAATCGAGACGGCGAAGGTCGTGGTGTGTGTGTGTGTGTGTGTGTGTGTGTGTGTATAAAGTCATTCCGAGAAAACTACTGGACCGATCTTCACGAAACTTTTCAAATCTCGTCACATCAAAACGATTTGCGTGAAGCGATATTACTACATTTAGTCAACCCTTCGAACTGACATAATGAAATTGACCACACACATACTCAACAGCTGTTTCACAGGCATTCATGCCTTGCGGTCTTGCCGACACGTTCACACAACAGAGATCGTTCAGAAAGTGACAAGCCAGTGTAGCGGATTAGTGTACAGCACTTTTACAGTTAAACTCGCGTTTTGATATTCTTTATAATTTTCAGACCTTGCTTTCAATCCAAACATAACATCTATATATATATACGACTTGTGTGTCTGTGTGTGTGTCTGTGTGTGTGTGTGTGTGTGTGTGTGTCCACGATGCCAAGCCAAAGTTCTCGGTGGATCTTTTTCAAATTTGGAGACCGTATTCAGCTACACCCCGGACACAACCTCATCGATGAGATAGTTCAACACGTGCTCTCGGCGCGCAGCGCTGAACCGATTTTGGTTTTTCGCGCGCAGCGCTGAACCGATTTTGGTTTTTCTCTCGATCAATTCCCAGTAACTCTTCCTTATCTTCTCCAGTGTTTTCAGCCGCGTTTGTCTTCCTTCCTCCGTGCGGTGCGCCGGCCGGGTCCCCGGCGCAGCCGGGTATTCGGCTCAACTTCTTCCCGGCGCAGCCGTATCCGGCGAAGCGGGTATTCATCTAGTATCTATATATATGTTGTAAAGAATCAGATGAAATTGTTTTTAAAATACTGAACCGATCTTCATGAAACTTTACATGAGAGTTCCTTGGAATGAAGATCGGTCCAGTAGTTTACTCTGTATCGCTCCACACACACACACACACACACACACACACACACACACACACACACACACACACACACATACACACACTGACACACCGTGCACACACTGACACCCACACACCACGACCCTTGTCTCGATTCCCAATCTATGTTAAGACATGTACTCTAAAATTGACAAAATGTATACAATAACACAACACAGACTGATAAAAGACTGTTTCATCTCTTTTTATATTTAGTCAAGTTTTGACTAAATATTTTAACATCGAGGGGGAATCGAAACGAGGGTCGTGGTGTATGTGCGTGTGTGTGCGTGTGTGTGTGTGTGTGTGTGTGTGTGTGTGTGTGTGTAGAGCGATTCAGACTAAACTACTGGACCGATCTTTATGAAATTTGACATGAGAGTTCCTGGGTATGAAATCCCCAAACGTTTTTTTCATTTTTTTGATAAATGTCTTTGATGACGTCATATCCGGCTTTTCGTGAAAGTTGAGGCGGCACTGTCACGCCCTCATTTTTCAACCAAATTGGTTGAAATTTTGGTCAAGTAATCTTCGACGAAGCCCGGACTTCGGTATTGCATTTCAGCTTGGTGGCTTAAAAATTAATTAATGACTTTGGTCATTAAAAATCTGAAAATTGTAAAAAAAAATAAACATTTATAAAACGATCCAAATTTACGTTTATCTTATTCTCCATCATTTGCTGATTCCAAAAACATATAAATATGTTATATTCGGATTAAAAACAAGCTCTGAAAATTAAATATATAAAAATTATTATCAAAATTAAATTGTCCAAATCAATTTAAAAACACTTTCATCTTATTCCTTGTCGGTTCCTGATTCCAAAAACATATAGATATGATATGTTTGGATTAAAAACACGCTCAGAAAGTTAAAACAAAGAGAGGTACAGAAAAGCGTGCTATCCTTCTTAGCGCAACTACTACCCCGCTCTTCTTGTCAATTTCACTGCCTTTGCCATGAGCGGTGGACTGACGACGCTACGAGTATACGGTCTTGCTGAAAAATGGCATTGCGTTCAGTTTCATTCTGTGAGTTCGACAGCTACTTGACTAAATATTGTATTTTCGCCTTACGCGACTTGTTTTATATTTAGTCAAGTTTTGACTAAATATTTTAACATCGAGGGGGAATGGAAACGAGGGTCGTGGTGTATGTGCGTGTGTGCGTGTGTGCGTGTGTGTGTGTGTGTGTGTGTGTGTAGAGCGATTCAGACTAAACTACTGGACCGATCTTTATGAAATTTGACATGAGAGTTCCTGGGTATGAAATCCCCGAACGTTTTTTTCATTTTTTTGATAAATGTCTTTGATGACGTCATATCCGGCTTTTCGTGAAAGTTGAGGCGGCACTGTCACGCCCTCATTTTTCAACCAAATTGGTTGAAATTTTGGTCAAGTAATCTTCGACGAAGCCCGGGGTTCGGTATTGCATTTCAGCTTGGTGGCTTAAAAATTAATTAATGACTTTGGTCATAAAAAATCTGAAAATTGTAAAAAAAAAATAAAAATTTATAAAACGATCCAAATTTACGTTTATCTTATTTTCCATCATTTGCTGATTCCAAAAACATATAAATATGTTATATTCGGATTAAAAACAAGCTCTGAAAATTAAATATATAAAAATTATTATCAAAATTAAATTGTCCAAATCAATTTAAAAACACTTTCATCTTATTCCTTGTCGGTTCCTGATTCCAAAAACATATAGATATGATATGTTTGGATTAAAAACACGCTCAGAAAGTTAAAACAAAGAGAGGTACAGAAAAGCGTGCTATCCTTCTTAGCGCAACTACTACCCCGCTCTTCTTGTCAATTTCACTGCCTTTGCCATGAGCGGTGGCCTGACGATGCTACGAGTAAAATGGCATTGCGTTTCATTCTGTGAGTTCGACAGCTACTTGACTAAATATTGTATTTTCGCCTTACGCGACTTGTTTTCTTTACTGTAACGACCGAAATGGGGGATAGGCGTTTACTACAGGTATTGTCCCGTGCGCGCGGAATTTGACCAAAAATAGGGGTTGGGCGTTTACTTGATACTGGGCGTATACAAGGTATTTGACGGTTTATTTTTTTTATGAAATACGTAGTTTGTAATTATATATCTGCGAATCTTTGAGGCAATATTACTTTTAACAACAACAACAACAACAACAACAACAACAACAACAACAACAACAACAACAACAACAACAACAAACAGCCAGAGCACACAAGTGTTTTTCAGTCTTGAGAGAGCACGGCTAACCACAACCAGTCGCGCTGCACCGAGCTAGTGACAGAGACAGCGAAAGCTTTGACCCAGTTTGAACACTGGCTGAGATTAAAACAAGTCGCGTAAGGCGAAATTACTACATTTAGTCAAGCTGTGGAACTCACAGAATGAAACTGAACGCACTGCATTTTTTCACAATGACCGTAGTCCGCCGCTCGTGCAAAAGGCAGTGAAATTAACGAGCCTGTTTAGCGTAGTAGTGGTTGCGTTGTGCTGCATAGCACGCTTTTCTGTACCTCTCTTCGTTTTAACTTTCTGAGCGTGTTTTTAATCCAAACATATCATATCTATATGTTTTTGGAATCAGGAACCGACAAGGAATAAGATAAAATTGTTTTTAAATCGATTTCGGAAATTTTATTTTAATCATAATTTTTATATTTTTAATTTTCAGAGCTTGTTTTTAATCCAAATATAACATATTTATATGTTTTTGGAATCAAAAAATGATGAAAAATAAGATGAACGTTATGTAGGATCATTTTATACAAAAATAATTTTAATTACAATTTTCAGATTTTTAATGACCAAAGTTATTAATTAATTTTTAAGCCACCAAGCTGAAATGCAATACCGAAGTCCGGCCTTCGTCGAAGATTGCTTGGCCAAAATTTCAATTAATTTTATTGAAAAATGAGGGTGTGACAGTGCCGCCTCAACTTTTACAAAAAGCCGGATATGACGTCATCAAAGACATTTATCGAAAAAATGAAAAAAAGTCTGGGGATATCATACCCAGGAACTCTCATGTAAAATTTCATAAAGATCGGTCCAGTAGTTTACTCTGAATCGCTCTACACACACACACGCACAGACACACACACACACACACACACATACACCACGACCCTCGTCTCGATTCCCCCTCTATGTTAAAACATTTAGTCAAAACTTGACTAAATGTAGAAAGAAAGAAAAATGTGTACACTACACCGGCTGACACGTGGCGGGCGATCGAAGTCACTGGGCCCTGTAATGTTATGTCAATATTCGGCGTTTTGCACGAAAAACAAAATGGCTGTCCAGTTAACGCTCGTTATCATATGCGTTGCAATCGCAGCTGAAGAGACGATAAAAAAACAAATAACCAACCAACCAGACAACACGCTTGGTCGACCCTTATCAAATGTCGAGGTTACGGCGGGGACGAAATCGATCAATTTTGAAGTTTGGTTTTGATTATCTGCTAGAGGACGTTGATATTTTGGAAAATGGGAAATGCAAAAGGCGGCCATATTTAATGTGTTGCAGGTATCTTCTTCCTCCAGCAGATAATCAAAACCAAACATACGTACACGGGTACATAAGAATGAAGACCAACTGTTACGGTGATTCCCTTCTCACTGCCAGGTTCCAATTGGTCACAGCATGTACCTTAATCGGAAAAAAAACTTGATTGCTTCATTCATTAGTGACTATTACGTGTTTGATCCAGTTAAACACAGTTAGCCTAAAATCAAAGGAAATTGCAGAGTCTTACGAGCACAATGGTACCAAAATCAAGAGTAATGGTAAAGAAACAAAGACGCAGGAAGTAATGAGCGCTTCTGTGGTGATAACGCGAGACAACTCCTGTGATCTTGCCGCGAGGTTCCGCCTGTTAGGCCAAACAAAAAAATAGGTCTGTTTACGGTAACCCGACCGACCCTAGTTTTTTCGCGCGACCCTAGACTTTTTTTTGGCATTTGGAAAAAAAAAATTAAAAAAATCGTGTTTTTTTGGCAAAATAACGTAAAAATATGGTTTTTTTGAAAAAAAAAAAAAAAAAAAAAAAAAAAAAAAAAAAATCCCGACCTACCGACCCTATTTTTTTGGCCTATGTTACCGTAAACAGACCTATTTTTTTTTGGCCTTACCATTGTCTTTTTACCGTATAAAATGCACAACTTACACACGAACTGTTACCAAAGCGACAGGCTATTTTGGACCAATGCACGTTTTTACATTTAGTCAAGTTTTGATCATTTTATCTTCATTTACACTGTATTCAAGGCAAACATTTACTTGTTCAAATGTATCGTTCCATGAAAGAAGAGAGATGAGGGTAGAGGGTAAAACGTGTGTCTACTTTTTGTTTTATGGGTTTCAAAATTGTTTCTGATTCATTAAAAGTGTCACAAGTTATGCCTATTTCCGTTTCTGCATGTGAAGGCATATTGTGTATATTTTTAACACAACATTATTTGAAAGAGAGCAGTTAAGCGGTTTATGTTTTTAACTTTTATTTTCGTTATGTCATTGTCCATTATATTGTTTTATTCTTTATGTGTTTGTTTGTCCATCGTATTTTTAGTAACTTATTAGTGTACAGCAAATTTGTTTCATGCTTAATCATAAAGAGTACCTTGAACAAGATTGCTAAATGATTAACAATTTGTGATATCAAGATAACGATTATTAAACATAAATGTGAACTTCGTTTCTCTTATTTAGATTGAATATAAAATGTGTTTGAAAACGTTCTTTTTTTACATTTAGTCAAGTTTTGACTAAATGTTTTAACGTAGAGGGGGGAATCGAGACGAGGGTCGTGGTGTATGTGTGTGTGTGTGTGTGTGTGTGTGTGTGTGTGTGTGTGTGTGTGTGTACGTCTGTGTGTGTGTGTGTAGAGCGATTCAGACCAAACTACTGGACCGATCTTTATGAAATTTGACGAGAGAGTTCCTGGGAATGATATCCCCGGATGTTTTTTTTTTTTTCGATAAATATCTTTGATGACGTCATATCCGGCTTTTTGTAAAAGTTGAGGCGGCACTGTCACACCCTCATTTTTCAATCAAATTGATTGAAATTTTGGCCCAGCAATCTTCGACGAAGGCCGGACTTCGGTATTGCATTTCTGTTTGATGGCTTACAAATTAATTAATGACTTTGGTCATTAAAAATCTGAAAATTGTAAAAAAAAAAAACGTTTTTAAAACGATCCAAATTTACGTTTATTTTATTCTTCATCATTTTCTGACTCCAAAAACATATAAATATGTTATATTTGGATTAAAAACAAGCTCTGAAAATTAAAAATATAAAAATTATGATTAAAATAAAATTTCCGAAATCGATTTAAAAACAATTTCATCTTATTCCTTGTGGGTTCCTGATTCCAAAAACATATAGATGTGATATGTTTGGATTAAAAACACGCTCAGAAAGTTAAAAAGAATAGAGATAAAGAAAAGCGTGCTATCCTTCTCAGCGCAACTACTACCCCGCTCTTCTTGTCAATTTCACTGCCATTGCATCGAGCGGTGGACTGACGATGCTACGAGTATACGCTCTTGCTGTAAAAATGCAGTGAGTTCAGTTTCATTCTGTTAGTTCGACAGCTTGACTAAATGTTGTAATTTCGCCTTACTTGTTACTTTCTGAGCTTGTTTTTAATTCAAATATATCATATCTATATGTTTTTGGAACCGACAAGGAATAAGATGAAATGGTTTTTAAATGGATTCCGAAAATGTAATTTGTATCATAATTTTTATATAAACTTGTCCAAAAAATATTGCAACAATTTTTGCACGCTAAGAAAAGCATTAAAACGCAATTTCTTTTAATTGAACGTTATATGCCCGAAAAGGTAATTATGTCAGCTGTACATATCATTTGTCCGATTGATGGTACTTTGTATAGGCATCCCGTGACAGCCTGTCAAACAAGGTCACCCCTAAAATCGACCTGACAAAAACCATAGCCCCGTATTTTAAAATCTGCAAAAAATCAGAATATGCACAAACCAAACACTTGTGACAACCATTGGAAAGACCTTTCAATGTTCTGTTCAGAACACCATATCTGCTCAAGTTCTCATTGATTTGCTTTGGAAATTTCGGAAGTTATGACCAATAGGCTGACCTAAATCGGTGTTTACTTTTGCGAATGTGTATAATAAGCGTGTTGTATTACGTACATTTTCCGAAAGAACTAAATAAATGTTCATATTAATTCAGGTTTTTAGGTTAAAAAATCGTGACTTTGCCTGCTAAGCAAAAAAACCAAAAAAGATGAGGCAATAGGTGCCAAAGTTTGAGGCAGATCCGAGTGCTGGTTTACATTTGCTGGAGATGTGAACGCGCAAGAAAATGTATCGATCACCGTCCTTGGTAATGCGTACACACACCGTATAGAGTAGGCTAGGGCAAAATCGGTCAAGATTCACTTCCGGGAGCACGCACGGGCAGACGCTTGGTAAGTTTTTTCCTGTTTTCTCAAAGTAAACCCCGTTTTACACCCTGTGCTGCACCCGAGCGTTTGTAGACAGATGTCAGGTAACGTCTGCTATAATTTTATGATGGCTGATGCTGTATTTGTGGCAAAAACTTGCAATAAAATCGTCAGTCGGGAGCTAAAGTCCGGATGCGGACCAGATTTGGATGGCTACGGTCAAGATTGTTTACTTTTTAGGACCATTTTCGTCTGATTTCTCGTTATATTTTGCACTCTGGCATATTCACGCATTAAACCCAACGCTCTTCTCACTTTTTGCATCAATAGAAAATCTATGTCCGCTTTAGATCTCCGTACTTGGGCATCAGCATTCACTTTATTCATTGAAGGCTAAAGTCCATCTCATTTCAGCCCAGAACAGCTAAAGGGCTAAAGTCCAGAACAAAAAGATAAAGAAGTCTTTGTGTTTGATTTATGCGTGCTATAAGCCCAGTTTGATTGGTGTGCAATGTATGACATACTCTTGAGAAAACACAGCAATGTTTTTGCATTGTAGGGGATGGGATTCAGCCCTTTCATTTGTCTGGATAGTTCAAATGTTTAACATTGTGCGAGGTTTTGCTTTTTGCAGATGGCTGATTTATCAGTACTTACTTTAGACAGCTTCCTCGACTGTTCCGAGGAAGTTGTGCCAGGAACGGTCGAGGAAGCTGTCAGTGTGCCGGCGGAGACTGACCAGACTGACCAGGAGCCGGGAGAACCGAAACATACATCCACCCCACACAAGGCGCATTTGTGTGGGGGCTGTGGGCGTCAGTACAAAACTGCCAGCAACCTCCACAAGCACGCCAAGATGGCACATGGGTCTGGGGATGGGCCAACGTTTGAATGTGAACAGTGTGGAAAAGGCTACATGGAACGTGTGTTGGCAGAGCCTGTCATTGATTTCAAGACAGTTGTTGATAGTGTCGTTGATCTGGAAAAGTGAGGACTGAATGCTGCTTATAAGCTTATGACATACACATACTTTGAAGTACGCCAGTCTGGCTTTCCAAGTTCTTTGAACTTTTTCAGTCCTTCAGTTTTGAGTACTGCCATCTGCCGCAAGTCTCGTATTCGGCAGCTAACGAGATTTACAGCACGGTGAAGGTCTGAAGGTGATAGGTTGCCGTTTTCCAGTTTCTCTTGCAGCTCGTCCACTGTTTTGGTTTCCGCGTCCAATCGCATTTTGGTCTCTTTCAGTGTAGGCGTCCGCTCGTTGTCGAAGAGATCCTCGTCTCCATGACTGTCGCTCAAACACGAATTGATCTTCTTGGAATCAAATGAAATCTTCACAGTGCTGGTTGTTTGTGAGAGGGTTTCTATACACTGCTGCATAATCCCAGGCTTTTCCTCTCCGACATTCTGTGTTTCCAAGCAGTTGACTGACGGTACAATGAAATTTACCTTTGATTCTGATGACAGGCATCTCCCAGAGTCAGCCGAACCTTCAACAACTTGACCTAGTCCTTTCGGGCCACCCATGAATCGAAGTAGCTTCCCACCAAAAAGCTTGTAAGCTGTTTGCCAAAACGTTTTGGTCTGACTTGCGAATCTCATTCCACATGTTTTCTTTGTAGAATAGAAAGTGGCAACGTCTAGAAAGGGAAGGAGTGCAATGTTGTCAAGTGGTAGTGTGCCGTCAGCAATTATTTCATGTAGGGATATCCAAGCCGACAGAAGACCCTGGTCTTTCAAGCCAGCTGCAGCTTTTAGCCACAACGGTACAAAGTCGTCCTCTTCTTTTTTGGGGGGGCCTTCGGGACTCGCTGCGCATGCTTCATATTTGAAACTTTAAATGTTTCCCTGTTTTTTCATCAATGGTCAATTGACGAAATTTGGGCTGTTTATCTGAATGATTTGACTCCAGGTGTTCTTTGACGACTCTGATTGAGTCAAATTTGCCCTCGCAGTAGTAGCATCTGATGTCCATCAGCTGGAACAAGGAACAACACATTCTTAAAATAGTTATACCCATGCTATAGTGAAAGCAATGTTTTGGCATTTCAACATCAAGCCAAGAGTTCAAAGGGTGAAATTCAAACTGAAGACCCCCATCAGCACATTGAGGTATACAGAAATGCGCTTTATAAATGCTATTAATTCTTCTTCTTCTTCTTCTTATGATTATATTAGTAGTAGTAGTAGTAGTAGTAGTAGTAGTATTACTACAATGCAAAGACATTGCTGTGTTTTCTCAAGAGTATGTCATACATTGCACATCAATCAAACTGGGCTTATAGCATGCATAAATCAAACACAAAGACGTCTTTCTCTTTTTGTTCTGGACTTTAGCCCTTTAGCTGTTCTGGGCTGAAATGAGATGGACTTTAGCCTTCAATACATAGTGCAATGAATAAAGTGAATGCTGATGCCCAAGTACGGAGATCTAAAGCAGACATAGATTTTCTATTGATGCAAAAAGCGAGAAGAGTGTTGGGTTTAATGCGTGAATATGCCAGAGTGCAAAATATAACGAGAAAACAGACGAAAATGGTCCTAAAAAGTAAACAATCTTGACCGTAGCCATCCAAATCTGGTCCGCATCCGGACTTTAGCTCCCGACTGACGGTTTCATTGCAAGTTTTTGCCACAAATACAGCATCAGCCATCATAAAATTATAGCAGACGTTACCTGACATCTGTCTACAAACGCTCGGGTGCAGCACAGGGTGTAAAACGGGGTTTACTTTGAGAAAACAGGAAAAAACTTACCAAGCGTCTGCCCGTGCGTGCTCCCGGAAGTGAATCTTGACCGATTTTGCCCTAGCCTACTCTATACGGTGTGGTACAGCAGCTGTGGAGATAAACTGTGCTTCCTTCGCTGCGGGTCACAAAAGCGCAACTCACCGAGCACAGCTCGCCGGAACAGGATAGTAAGCACAGGCCCAGGACTGTTCGTCTCCACGGGTAGTGTACTCAGTACCACTGACGTTGATCGATAATTTTTCAGGCGTGTTCCCATCTCCAGCAAATGTAAACCAGCACTCGAATCTGCCTCAAACTTTGGCACCTATTGCCTCATCCATTTTTTGCTTAGCATGCAAAGTCACGATTTTTTAACCTAAAACCCAGAATTAATATGAATATTTGTTTAGTTCTTTCGGAAAAGTTACGTAATACGACACGCTAAGTAAACACATTCGCAAAACGCAACACACATTTTGGTCAGCCTATTGGTCATAACTTCTGAACTTTCCAAAGCAAATCATTGAGAACTTGAGCAGATATGGCTCTTTGGGTGGAGGACCCCCTCAAAAATGGCCGCAAAACGTGCCTTTTTGGGCCTCTGTAACGGTTGACACCTACCGCCTTTGACAAAAGGCTACATAAAGACTAGAGAAGTCAGGTGCATAAAACAAAATGTTCTGAACAGAAAATTGAATGGCCTTTCCAATGGTTGTCAGAAATGTTTGGTTTGTGCATATTCTGATTTTTTGCAGATTTTAAAATACGGGGCTATGGGTTTTTTCAGATCGATTTTAGGGGTGACATTGTTTGACAGGCTGTCACGGGATGCCTATGCAAAGTACCATCAATCGGACAAATGATATGTACAGCTGACATAATTACCTTTCGGGGCATATAACGTTCAACTAAAAGAAATTGCGTTTTAATGCTTTTCTTAGCTTGCGAAAATTGTTGCAATATTTTTTGGCCAAGTTTATTTAATTTTCAGAGCTGGGTTTTAATCCAAATATGACATATTTATATGTTTTTGGAATCAGAAAATGATGACAAATAAGATGACATTATTTTATAATAATAAAATAAAATAAAATAAGCTTCGCTCCGTCGGACTTCCGTTAGCTTTGGTCGGGCGTCAATCCACGATGACGACCTCGAAGTTTCAAATGGAAGCATGTTAATGTGTAAATGTCACACAATCCCCACAGCTCTATAACATTTTTATTGGAGCACTAACAACTGAAGCCGGGAGCTTTGCGCATAATAAACCCCCTGGCCTGCAGCTATGGACTTTACGGTCTCTCTGCTGCACTTGGCTAAACATGGTATAGGCCTAGTATTTTGCAGGGAGGCAGAGGTAGGGGACCTAGACTGAAGTGTGCGAACCACAAATGGGTGCCACCACAACGGGAGAGAACCAAGCGCGGTGTCTGATTAGTTGAAATCACAACAAATATCAATGTCAACCAATGCAACACCGCGGCTGGCTCCCGACCGGCTGATAACTTTCTCGTGCACCTCAACCCAGAAGACGACAAACCACCAACTTTAAAACCTCCGCTGCTACGACAAAGGCTCCAGGATATGGAAGGCGAAAAGGGTCAAATGATCGGTTTCGCGTTTGACCCTTTTCGCCCGACGCGCGGAAAGGGTCAAATGATCGAGCAAAAGGATCGTGCAAAAGGATCGATCCTTTTACACGATACTTTTGAACGAGCAGTTTTATCGCGCTGTTTCGGAAAATCATGGAACGGATTAGCACAAAGAACGAATCTGGAAAGTAAAGTAAGTAGATTACGTGTTCTGGTGCGGCGTGAAGGAGCATGAAATATCAAGAGAAATAAACAAAAAATTCTTCTTGTTTTAGCGAGTACATTTAGGGGTGTGTAGTTAAAATTACTGTGTGAAAAGTGTTTGGCGCGAAGCGTTCGTCTGCAACAGATCTAGATGTGCCACTTTCAGCACGTATACAGGAACGTGTACTGGTAACGTCATCAAATCTAGTTTTTACGTCACGCGTTTGAGCCGCGATCTGCAGTCTTGGTAAACAATGTATGATTTTGAACATTGGAGAAAAAAAGTGTGTCACGGGTGACGGAATATATACACGTACACGTACATAGAGAATACTACATGGCTTGCTGTGTCATACCAGATTTACACGAGTTGATTTTAAAAATATTGAACTGCGATCGAAAGCGAGCTGTTCACTACTTGAAAAAGCAACGAGTGTAAATCTGGTACGAAACAGCAAGCCATGTAGTATTCTGTTTATCCTACATACTGTACTTACGTGTATTTTACTGAAAATGTCCTGCATTCGGGGCAGCTAAATTGAAGACGCTTGTTTTGGAACCTCGATCTCTTCTAAAGCCTCGTGCAATCTATTACGTCAAAGCAAAGAAACGTCACTCTGAAAGTGTGGCGTGACGTGTTAGTTCAAAAAATTCATCGAGGGTAATTAGCGAGCGCAATTTTTTTTCTATAATGACGTTTGTCTCGGTGACTCTGGCATCATGAGCAGTGGAAAAACAGGTCCCTGCCAGACTTGTTTGACATGACCTCATTTACATGATACACACACGTGTGATTTGAACGATTATTATCTCACGGGTGTCTCTCTCACGTATGTAGGATAAAGGTCTTTGCTACACGTTCGATCATCTAGAAGTCAGTTTGCCACCAAAATGTGAACTCCAGACTGTGTGCCAGTAAAATTCCGGTTCCACTTTTTGTCGGCACCGGATCCAGTAAAAGGATCGATCCTTTTGATCGATCCTTTTGATCGATCGTTTGACCCTTTCCGCGCGTCGGGCGGAAAGGGTCAAACGCGAAAGGATTGATCCTTTTGATCGATCCTTTTGCTCGATCATTTGACCCTTTTCGCCTTCCATACCAGGAAAGCATCTCCTTGGTAAGGGATACAATTATGTAGAGGTTGCATGCCAAGTCTCAGTGAATATTAAAAATAATGGTCGAAGTTAGCGGATCATGAAAAATGCGAGGTTCAGCGTCAGCTTTCACGAACTTCTTGAACCTGTTGAACATGCAACACTCTCCCACCCTTCGCTTTGCATTTGCAATAAGAACATGAAGAAAATGCTGTCGCCTTTACCAGCCGAGTACAATGAACACGCAACGAAGGATGAAGGCGAACACAGCGATAACATACAACATGAGGTGGAGGGTGGAGGGAGTACGGGCTAGAATTAGTAGGGGCTTATCGGTCCTATCGTACATTGTGTCCCGTTTGCCTTGTTTGCACCTGGATAACAGGTTTTTCAGACATTTGTCTCAAGCCTGATAGTAAATGGGCGTAGTGGACTTCGCGAGGTCGATTGGACGACGCTCGCTGCACGAAGGGTTGGTGCCCTGAATTTTTAATGAAAAGACGTCGCGAAGTCAAATTGGGGCTCAAACAGGGACAACTTACATGTAAAGTCACGTTTGCGATTTTCAACAGTTTCGCTAGCCTTGTGAACGAGCATTGTCCGTAAAACAAATTTGCTGGCGAGTTGTGGCTACGTGAATAGTTGTGGGTTTTTTTCCAGCGACTTCCTAGGTCCTCCTAGAACCTATGTATAGAGACAAACCAAGTTTCTCTTCTTTCACACCCCAGCCAGAGTGTGTAGTCATTGAAGGGAGCCACACCTAAAATGACGGGTGAATTCGTCGTTTACGTGCTTCACATATCCCCCGCGGGTTAGGGGGAAGAATTTACCCGATGCTCCCCAGCATGTCGTAAAGTGTTTCTTGTATAGAATATAGTCAATTTTTGTAAAGATTTTAGTCAAGCAGTATGTAAGAAATGTTAAGTCCTTTGTACTGGAAACTTGCATTCTCCCAGTAAGGTAATACATTGTACTACGTTGCAAGCCCCTGGAGCAAATTTTTGATAAGTGCTTTTGTGAACAAGAAACAATTGACAAGTGGCGCTATCCCATCTCCCCCCTTTCCCCGTCGCGATATAACCTTCGTGGTTGAAAACTACGTTAAACACCAAATAAAGAAAGAAAAGAAAGAAAAGTGCTTCACATTGCAGGAACAATGAATTTCAAAAGTCAGAGAGCTGCTTTGAGTTTAACAATACTTCTAAAGCTTCGAACACCCAGAGCCTTGAGCGTCAACGACACCTGCTTCACAGACATTTCTTTGGGACAAAACGAATCTCTGACCTGCTTCCATTGTCACTAGTTTCCCGTAGGATTGTAGCCAATGTAAATTGTAATTGCAAAGCTCGTCTTTCTACCACCTGTGTGTGTGTGTGTGTGTGTGTGTGCATGTGTGTGTGTGTGTGTGTGTGTGTGCGTGTGTGTGTGTGTGTTTCTCTGTGTGTGTGTGTGTGTGTGTGTGTGTGTGTGTGTGTGTGTGTGTGTGTGTGTGTCTGTCTGTGTGTCTGTGTGTATGTATCTGTGTCTGTGTGTGACAAAAGGGGGGTTCGCTTAATGTTAACTATATAGTTTCTTACATTTGTTTACGTTTTCACACTATGATAAAGCTTCAAGGGCTATGTTTGGTTTATTGAAAAGACGTAACAAATTAGTGTTACCTTTAGATATTCATTTAGAATTGTTTGACAGGACGATTGTGACAAGTGTATTGCATGGATGCGAAGTATGGTGTCCTAGTATGCTAAAGTTAGCTTCAAAATTGCAATTACGATTTTATTAAATCATTGTGAAGTTGGGTAAGTCAACTCCTAGCAATATGGTTTATGGTGAAATCGGACAGTACGACTACCCATTTGAAATGCAGGCGAAAAATAGCACATTTTTGGTTTAAGTTGTTGATTGTTGATTGCCAATATAAGTTTTCCAGCACAATTTACCGTTTTTTGTATCGCCAGTGTGTAGAGGATATTTATAAATCACCTTCTTGGAATTGTATAGAGACAACCTTAAATAACCTTGGCTTAAGCCAAATGTGGTTAAACCAGTGGAATCTGAATTGTTCCAACCAATGGTTCAAGCTAAAAACATTACAGTTTTTAAAAGACCAGTATGTGCATATGTAGTTATCCGATTTTAAATCCAGTGATGTGTTTTATAATTATCGGCTTTATAAACAGACATGTAAGGGAAAGTCGCCAATCCCGGAACAGTCGGCCAACTTGGAACACCTCAATATGCGATCAACGGGGAACAATTCATGAACAATTGTTTTGCAGAAATGTCTAGTGACATTCCTTGATATTATTCCAGCAAAACAAATGACTACAGCGGCAAAAAAAAAAAATGGCACGTTTTTTAAACTTTTCTTCCTTCTTCTTCTTATTTCTACCGTCTACAATTCGTATCAGTTATTAATCTTTATCTATATACCTTCACGTAAAATGTTGATTGCTGTGACAAACCTTTATAGATTTGCAATAACTTGAACGGGAAAAAAGATTTGAAACGTCACGTGTATCCAACAGAAAAACGCGAAATCCATGCAGGTGCCATGCGGCAATGATGGAACACATAAGAGAGTCAAACATGGAACAGTGTTCCAGCTTTGCCGCATTCTGTTCCATCTTACCCTCATCAAACAATAAACAGAACACTGCTGTTTTATTCACGTATTCAATTCTCTTTTCGGTTTTGTTGTGTTTTTCCTTTCTATAAGTTTTATTGGATGATTGATTGATTTGTTTGACAGTATTATGAGACCCGAACAGCGGTGGTTACCAAAAGAAATGGGCTGCGCTTTGTCGGCAGTGAAAAACGGATATATGGGTTTGCGTTGCGCATTGAGAGCATATGGTGTTACTGTCACAACTCGTAAAAGTCATTTAGAAGAAAAACAAATTTGCAAAAGATGAAATAAAGTTCACAGGAAGACCTTCTACATTAACACCAGAGATAGAACAAGAACTAATCAATAGCATTCTTGAAGCTGAAATAAATTTGCCAACGTTACCCCCATCGTTGTTTTGTACACTGTACATGGAGATTCTGGTCATTATGCTTGCTTGGTGTCAGCAGCAAATGTAAACTTACCTGCTGCTGATGTCCTGCAACGCACAACCACAAGCTCGTCGAAGAGATCATCACGAAAAAAACAATCTTCTCCTTACAAGCAAAAGCTGGAGATTTCACTTGAAAAAAGGCGTGCAGGTCAACAGAAAAGAATGAAGCTACAAAATCTTGTGCTCAGAGAAACAAGAGGGGAATATCTTCTGATCAGAGGGAAATAAGGAGAACATTCTCGACGATGCGTTCTATCCAGGGGGGAAAGCACTTGGTACTGCTTCATGTGTGGCACCAACTCCCCTGAGAACATGATACAGTGCCAGAGGTGCACACAGTGGGCACACGGGGACTGCGCTGACAGCAGCGGACAAAAGGACTTCGAAATATGTACTTAGCAATTTTTGTGTGTCTGCAAAATCAGTTCTTAAATCTGTTCTTAGTTATTTGCTTTGAGACTTTATGCGTAATGATTTTTACATTTAGTCAATTGGGCAGGTAGCCCTTTTATATCTATTTGTTAACAGAAGAGGGGTACAAATGAAGCTGCAAAATTTCGTGGTACTGCTTCATGTGTGGCATCAACTCCCCTGAGGATATGTTATAGTGCCAGAAGTGCACACAGTAATCACACGATGACTGCGCTGACGGTAGAAGACAAAGGACATTGTCTGCGAAATCGGTTCTTTGCCTATTTTTTTCTTTCTTTTAAAGGTTTTGTTTTTCAGTCCTTTTTAGACCTAGCCCTTATTTATCTTTTTGTTTTACATTTAAGGCTTAAATTGTTCTCCGATTTGTTATTTCCTTGGTAAAAATCAAAATATGATGTTGAAAAAAAGACATTTACATAAAATGGCTTAATCAAAATGTTATGACGTATTTATTTATCTTGTGTGTGTGGCAATGTGTGCTTGTTTGTGTGTGAATGAGAGTGTGTGGGTGTATATGTGTGTGTGTGAGACACAGACAGAGTTAGAAAGAGAGTCAGGGTGTGTTTGTATGTGTTCCGAGTTTGACAACACAGTGTTCCACTTTACACACCCATGCGTCCAACCTGGAACAAATGCAGACATTTTTTATTATGATCAGTCTGATGAGTTGCGTGACTTTTATTTTATTTTATGTGGTTCGTTTATTTACTGATAGAGTCTAGTATGTGACAATATAAAGAACGCTTTGCAATATCCATTTTTTTGTCTGGTACGGCTGTTTCTCCTTAACTGTTCCAGGTTTAGCGACTTTCCCCTATGTTCGAACAATATTTGAAAGTATTACCATAAAATGTGGGATTATTATTTTTGCGTTTTAGAACACTTAATCACAAATTGCCTATTCAGAAAAGAAGGTTTATGAATGTATTACAGAATGAAAGAGTGTGTGTAAAGTGTAATAATGGAGATTATGGTGATGAATTTCATTATGTGTTTCTTTAGTGAACTGATATAAAAATGTATTTCAATTAAGGGAAAGTCGCCAATCCCGGAACAGTCGGCTAACTTGGAACACCTCAATATGCGGTCAACGGGAAACAATTCATGAAATTTTTTTTAGCAGAAATGTCTAGTGACCCCTCCCGATGTTATTGCAAAAAGAAAAATGGCAACTGCGGCAAAACCAAAGAAGAGGTACGTTTTTTTAACTTTTCTCCCTTCTTCTTCTTATTTCTATTGTCTAGAATTCGTTTTATTACTCTTTATCTATATACGTTCACATAAAATGTTGATTGCTATTACAAACCTACATCAATGTGTTACACTATGAACGGGGAAAAAAGATTGGAAACGTCACATGTATCCTACAGCTAAAGTCGAAATCCATGCAGGTGCCATGCGGCTATGCTGGAACACATATAGAGGCAAACATGGAACAGTGTTCCAGCTTTGACGCATTCTGTTCCATCTTACCCTCATCAAACGATAAAGTGAACACTGGTGTTTTTAGTCCGTGGCAGGCTAATTGCCCCCTGGATAATTGTTCCCCGACAAGTGCCCCCCCCCCCCCCTCCGGACAATTGCCCTACTAGGACAATTGCCCCCCGGACACCTGCCCCCCCACCGAGGGAGGACAACTGCCCCCCCGGACACCTGCCCCCCAATTTTTTTCTCACCACTCTTCGTGCAAGTTTTTGCAAAAGCCGTTCACTTCAATAAGAGTGTGTGTGTGTGTGTGTGTGTGTGTGTGTGTGTGTGTGTGTGTGTGTGTGTGTGTGTGTGTGTGTGTGTGTGTGTGTGAGTGTGTTTGCTGGTGTAAATGCGGGCGTAAGTGTGGGCGTGCAAGTGTCTGTGTCGGTTTGTCTGTGTGTATGTCTGTCAGTTTGTCTTTGTCTGGGTGTTTACAGTATTTATGTGTATGTGTCTATATGTGTGTGAGTGTGTGTGTATATATGTGTGTGTATGTTTGTGTGTGTGAGTGTGTTTGCGCGCGCGCGGGCGTGTGTGTGTGTGTGTATGTGTGTGTGTGTGTGTGTGTATTCAAACCAGGAAACATTATATAGATATCGTTGAGAAAACAAATTATAGACTTCCATTACCTATGAATACCCTCTAGACAACAATACAACACTTGATAACTCGCTAAACATACAGACAAGAATTGGGGGCAATTCATTGTCACGGGGGGCAATTGTCCTAGGCGGGCAAATGTCCAGGGGACAGTACTGTTGTCCGGGGGGCAGTACTGTTGTCCGGGGGGGGGGGGAGGGGGGCAGTTGTCCGGGGGGCATTTAGCATAGAACCGTTTTAGTCACGTACTCAATTCTCTTTTCAGTTTTATTGTATTTTTTCCTTCTATACCTTTTATTGAATGGTTGATTGATTTGTTTTACAGTATTTTGGGACCCGGACGGTGGCTACCCGAAGAAATGGGCTGCGCGTTGTCGGCTGTCAGAAACGGGGAAATGGGTTTGCGTTGCGCATCAAGAACATTTGGTGTTCCTGTCACGACTTTTATGCTGCGAAATATCTTGGTACTGCTTCTTGTGTGGCACCAACACCCCTTTGAACATTATACAGTGCCAGCAGTATACACACGGCATTGATCACACGAGGACTGCACTGAAAGTAGAAAACAAAAGGACATTGAGTGAAAAATCGTTTCTTAGCTTCTTTTTTCATGTTTTACAAAAACAGTTTTTTTTATCCGATTTGTTTAGACCTAGCCCTTATTTATATTTTTTTCACATTTGAGGCATTAATTGTTATCAAATTTACTATTTCTTTGGTAAAAATCCAATATTATGTGGAAAAACAGACATTTAAATAAGATGGCTAAATCAAAATGTTATGACGTATGAATTTATCTTGTGTGTGTGGCAATGTGTAATTGTGTGCGTGTGATTGAGAGTGTGTGGGTGTATATATGTGTGTGTGAGACACAGACAGAGCTAGAAAGAGAGTCAGTGTGTTTTTGCATGTGTTCCGAGTTTGACAACACAGTGTTCCACTTTACACACCCATGCGTCCAACCTGGAACAAATGCAGAAATTTTTATAATGGTCAGTTTGATGAGTTGTGTGACTTTTATTTTATCTTATGTTGTTCGTTTGTTTACTGATAGAGTCTAGTATGTGACAATATAAAAAACGCTTTGCAATAATAATTATTTTGTCTGGTAATAATAATAATAATAATAATAATAATGGAAACTTATAGAGCGCTTACCTAGAAGCTCTAAGCGCTTTAAATTACAGCTGTAATAGTTATGAGCCAAACGGCTTTCCATACGACCTTACTATCGCTGTGTCCTGCAGTTTGTGTTATATACCCGCCGCCACATTGTCTGATAAGATATGATGCTCTACTTGGTCACAAACCCAAAATGAACAGCCTGGCTACCCTCTGTGCACAGTGGTATTTTCTCTTTAAAAATAATTGTGACCCTCCACCACGGAATGAGTCGCATGTCACCTTTGCATGATTTTCATATTTTTACATTTTTCTAAAGAATTTTTTATGTTCTATCCAGTGGTGAAACCCGTTTTAGAAAAGAGCGAAAACTGTTTGAGTTATAAGCCTGTGACTATGGATCTAAGACTGTGGGGCGAACTGTTTTCACGCGGCGGAGTGCGCCTGTTACCCAAACCCCACGCCCGGTCAAATGAAAAAGAGAAGAAGTAAAAGACTGCGTGTGTGTGTGTGTGTGTGTGTGTGTCGGTCTGTCTGTCTGTCTGTCTGTTTGTCTTTTGTTTGTCTGTCTGTCTGTCGGCGTGTGTGTGTGTGTGCTTACTTGTGTTGACGTGAGCATGTGTGTGTGTGCGTGCGAACATGTGTGTGTGGTGTGTGTGTGTGTGTGTCTCTCTCTCTCTCTCTCTCTCTCTCTCTCTCTCTCTCTCACACACACACACACACACACACACACACACACACACACACAAACACACACAAACACACACACACACACACACACACACACACACAAACACACACACACACACACACACACACACACACACACACACACACACACCTTGCGCTTGCTGTTATCATGCGAATACAACGATTTTAGTGCTAACAACGATCCTGTTTTTCTGTGTTTTGCCCCAAAGCAAGGTCAGTATTGACTATTCTTGCACGATTCCTCGATAACTCTCCAGAGCCCCATATACATATATATGCGTATATTAACCAGCAACGAACAGACGGCAAAGGTAACAAGTAAACAAGATATCCTTGGATTCATTCTTTTGGCAATATAGCATATGGCATCCGCGGCAAAGATTGTTATATCGAGTTCCCCGTTCGGGGATCAAACAAATCTGAAGTGGGTGATAAAAACATTGGACGGTGTAAATTATGGTTCGTACAGATAGATTGCAGAAAGAACACGATAAGAGACATAGGGAGAGAAAGAGGAGGGGAGAGAGAGAGAGAGAGAGAGAGAGAGAGAGAGAAAGAGACAGACAGAGAGAGACAGAGAGAGAAAGAGAGAGAGACACAGAGAGAGAGAGAGACAGAGAGAGAGAGAGAGAGAGAGAGAGAGAGAGAGAGAGACAATCAAACACTGACAGTCAGGCATAAAGAAAAAGATGGAAAAGAGAAAGACATACACACACGCGCGCACCCACGCATGCACGCAAGCACACACACACACACACACACACACACACACACACACACACACACACATAGAGTGAAACCACAGGAGCTTGTACAGGGTGGCCCCCCAAACAATGCAACCCACACTAATGTTAATAACTTCTACATGACGTCTCCCGTATTAACACATGTTTTACTGTGCTGCAAGATTAACTTCTTTTGTCCTTACACACATTCAGCCGTGCTTCAACACTGACCGTTTTCGTCTTGATACACATCTGTGGACCGAATCACTTCATTTTTAAAAGACATAAGTTTCAGCTTATGCATGACCCTTCCATAATACATTGTAGACGGATGCATGTTATTGATTAAAAGTTGTGCCCCAAAAGACATTCTTATGCTGTGCTCTGTGAGAGGTGTTTTCTTTGTCAGTTTGTGTTTAATATTATTTTGTTTGGACCTAGCTATTGATGTGTACATTGTTGTTAAACAGTTGTTTGTTGTATGTTTATCAGGATTTGCTAGTGTGTGATAGGGTTCGTGTCCGTCTGTAGATGTTTGTTTCTTTGTTAGTCCTGTGTTGACAACTCTTCGACAAGCGCTTAGAACTGTACCCACGGAATACGCGCTATATAAGCTTCATATTGATTGATAAAAGCCCCACAATGATGTGCTTGGCAAATACAAAAAAAAAAAAAAGAAAAAAAAAGAATTGGTACTGTGTCAAAACCATAGCAAGCTGTCCAACGGATAGTCGGGAAATCTAAAGTACACCTCACTTGGACGTTTTCCTCTTTTAGTCCGCTCTTAAGGGTGTATCACATTCTAGCGGCCTGCAGTTTGACCACTACAACTGGTGAGGGACGTGCTCTCGTCTTTACATACTTTCAACCGTGCTACACTAACTTCTTCCGTCTTTACACACTTTTAACTGTGCTTCAACGCTGACGTCTCCCGTATTAACACATGTTTTACTGTGCTGCAAGATTAACTTCTTTTGTCCTTACACACATTCAGCCGTGCTTCAACACTGACCGTTTTCGTCTTGATACGTGTTTCACTGTGCTGCAACACTAACTTCTTTCGACGTTACACACTTTCAACTGTTCTTCAACGCTGACTTCTTTCGTGTTTACACATGTGTTACTTTTACACACTTGAAACCGTGCTTCGACACTGACCGTTTTTGTCTTTACACGTGTTTCACCGTACTTCAGCACAAACTTCTCTTTTGTCTTTACACACTTTCAACTTTCATTTGTGGTTCAACACTGACAGTTTTCGTCTCTACACGTGGTTCACTGTGCTGCAACACTAAGTTCTTTCGCCTTTACACATTTTCAACTGTGCTTCAACACTAAGTTCTTTCGCCTTTACACATTTTCAACTGTGCTGCAACACTAAGTTCTTTCGCCTTTACACATTTTCAACTGTGCTGCAACACTAAGTTCTTTCGTCTTTACACACTTTTCAACTGTTAAACACTTACTTCTCCTTTCTTTACACACGTTCAACTGTGCTTCAACACTAATTTCTTTCGACTTTACACACTTTCATTTGTGGTTCAACACTGACCGTTTTCGTCTTTACACGTGTTTCACTGTGCTGCAACACTAACGTCGTTCTCTTTCGTCTTCAAACATTTGTCTCAGCGCTTCAACAATCTATAAAACGTTAATTCATCTCGTCATTTTCACACATTTCCTCTCTTCAGCTGTTTGTTAAACACTAACTCCCTTCGTCTTTCGAACATATTTCCCTCTGCTGCAACATAGATAAGACTTCTTTAATCTGTCTCACATTCTGTCAGTGTGCTGCAAGAAGCTGTGAAACGAACTTCTTTTGAGTTTTACAAGCACACTTTTCACTATGATGCAGACATCTGTTTTACACTAACTCGCCTCGTATTTTACACACCCTGTCACTATACAGCAGCACTCTGTGGAACTTAACTTTGGTCTTTGTGCATTTGTTCCACTCTGCTGCAATACTGCTTCATTACGCCTGTAATCCACGTTCTTCGTTGTGCAACAAGAATCTAAACACTTCACACACATCTGACTCTGCTGCAACATCAGCTTCTTTCGTCTTTTTCACATTATGTCTTTGTGCATCAGCAATCTGTGGTCGTATTGTCGATTGACTGAGGGAACAATTGACTGCGTTCGGGGCTGCTTTTTCGGTTAATACATTGTGGACGTGAGGTAACTGATTAGCATATTTTACTTCTTCTAAATCGTGCAGCGCTTTACCGCCGTGTAGATTAAAATCAAACATTGAATGGCTTTGCGGTTTTATTCGCAAAACACGACAGTATTTAATATAATTATGTAGTAATATCGGGAAGGAAACAGGATTCTTTGTATTCGGAGAGTTTTCCTGTTATCGAGGTCGGGTCGCTAGAACGATTAGGAAACAAAGATGAAAGGGGCACAGTAACTCATTTGTTCAGTAGCCGTCATTACAAACATCCCCTTAAAGGCTTCAGGATGTTCACATTTCCTAAGGAAGAGAGCAGGTGAGGATTGTTTTTTTGTTTTGTTTTCTCTCGTTAAATGTCGGAAAATCAGTAAAAAGTGAAGCGTCGAACTGCGTGTATTCCACCAGAACAGAGAAAACACACACTGTACTGTGACAAGCTCAACAATCTGATTGCGCAGTTGTTTAATTAACATCAGGCTTAATTTTGTTTTGAAGGACAACTGAACAATTGATTCTCTTCTTCGTCCAAGCGCAAAAGTCGAAAACTTCTCAAACTAGAATACTTGTGACGATGCTGTTCAAAGTGTCATCCAGTCGGTCCGTACCTCGTTAATTCATCTCAATTCATGTGTGTGTGTGTGTGTGTGTGTGTGTGTGTGTGTGTGTGTGTGTGTGTGTGTGTGTTTGTGTGTGTGTGTGTGTGTGTGGGTGTGTGTGTGTGTAACTGACAGAGAGAGAGAGAGAGAGAGACAGAGAGAGAGAGAGAGAGAGAGAGAGAGAGAGAGAGAGAGAAAGAGCTTTCTGAACAAGGAAGAAGCAACTGAAAAGAAATAAGAAAATCATCGATCGATCAAGATTCTTTAAAGCCATATATGTACTCGATGACTATACACGCTAATTGCTTTACCAACAGCTGGAGACATGCTAAATTAAGTTCCCTGCAAAATATTGTGGTCTAGGACCCCTTCAATGTTGAGATATGTTAATTTTCATTTTGATCTGGATCGTCCCATTTATAGATTTGCCAACAGAGGTAGCGTTGACGCAAGGGAAATAACTCCGCGTCTTTGTTTACATCCAAAGTTTTTGAGACTCTAAAACAAGCTGTAATGCATGTTTTTGGTCCGCGCATGGCGACATATCGTCATTACATGGTCTTATGGTGCGTTTGATATCGATTATGGGAAAACTACACTATGTAAACACGGGAGCGCGTACATATGCCTTTAATTAAAGTCAGCTTGGTCACAATAGTGTTGTTTAAAGGCATATGTACTCGATGACTATACACGCTAATTGCTTTACCAACAGCTGGAGACATGCTAAATTAAGTTCCCTGCAAAATATTGTGGTCTAGGACCCCTTCAATGTTGAGATATGTTAATTTTCATTTTGATCTGGATCGTCCTATTTATAGATTTGGCAACACATGTAACGTTGATGCAAGGGAGCTAACACCGCGGCTTTGTTGACATCCTCACTTTTTCAGAGGCTAGAACAAGCTGTAATGCATGTATTATGGTCCGCGCATGGTGACATATCGTCATTATATGGTCTTATGGTGCGTTTGACATCGATTATGGGCAAACTACACTTTGTAAACACGGGAGCGCGTACATATGCCTTTAAGTTGCTGTATTTTACAGTTTTCCTTACATGATAATTTCTTAGCTCCGTGCAATTGACTACCCATTTCAGTTTAGAGGTGCTGGACGATGCCAAGTTGACTAAATGCCTTAGTTACCGATTTGACCGGGAACTATTTCGTCAACGATTTATTCCTGACATATTTTTTCAGGCTTAACTGACCATGTACTGTATACAGTATGTATTTGTATTTGACTAAAACACACAAAAATAACGACGGTTAGTTCGTGAAAAGACACTGACTTGAATCATGTTTGGATACAGCGATGCAGTGGGTATTGCCGCCTAAGTAAATTTGATTTAATTTTAATCTACACCATTTTCTGCGGTGTTTTTATGGTCATTTAAAAAGGATGTTCACAAACAAACATTTTTTTCGTTCACTTACTTTTTGCAGCACTGTCAGCCGGACAGAACAGACAGTATGTTAATACAAGCGTGATATAAACACAACTGACAGCAGCCACTATACGCGAACTTCCTTGTGCGGCAGGGAGTGGCTCTTTTCCCGCGCGCTGGCCGGTCTCACTTTCGCACCGCAGCGCAAAGAAGGATGAAGCGTCTGTGTGCTCTACAGTCTCTTGCAATGTGCTGTCGAGGAACATTCAATAAACAAACATTTTATATTTCCTGGTTTGAAAACTGATTGCAAGCGTTTGAATACACAGGGATCTAAATGGGCACCATGGTTGGTGGTGGGTTTTTTTTTACTCAGAAAGTATTTCTTTCTTTCTTTAGTTGGTGTTTAACGTCGTTTTCAACCGTTCAAGGTTATATCGCGACGGCTCAGAAAGTATGGATTTTTACAGAGACTTTATGTACGCAGGGATGCATCGTTTTCAACAAAATAGCCTGTAAATGTTTTGTAATTTCACAAAAAACAATCGGCGCTAGACCTAACTTTTAAAATCTAACAAGAAGGGCAAAGCCCATACGACTCACATGCTTGACCTTGACCTTTACATGACCTTGACCTTCAGGGTCAAGGTCAAATAACTAAACCTAGCAATGACATCATATACTAAGAACTGCTTTACACATTTTTCCTACCAAAATACATGTGACCTTGACCCAAGGTCAAGGTCATCCAAGGTCATGCAACACAAAGCTGTTAATTCAAGACATAGGAAGTACAATGGTGCTTATTGGCTCTTTCTACCATGAGATATGGTCACTTTTAGTGGTTCACTACCTTATTTTGGTCACATTTCATAAGGGTCAAAGTGACCTTGACCTTGATCATATGTGACCAAATATGTCTCATGATGAAAGCATAACATGTGCCCCACATAATTTTTAAGTTTGAAACAGTTATCTTCCATAGTTCAGGGTCAAGGTCACTTCAAAATATGTATACAATCCAACTTTGAAGAGCTCCTGTGACCTTGACCTTGAAGCAAGGTAAACCAAACTGGTATCAAAAGATGGGGCTTACTTTGCCCTATATATCATATATAGGTGAGGTATTGAATCTCAAAATTTTCAGAGAAAATGTGAAAAATAGCTGTTTTTTAGACAACATTTATGGCCCCTGCGACCTTGACCTTGAAGCAAGGTCAAGATGCTATGTATGTTTTTTGGGGCCTTGTCATCATACACCATCTTGCCAAATTTGGTACTGATAGACTGAATAGTGTCCAAGAAATATCCAACGTTAAAGTTTTCCGGACGGCCGGCCGGACGGGGGGGACGGACGGACGACTCGGGTGAGTACATAGACTCACTTTTGCTTCGCATGTGAGTCAAAAATGATAAATTGACAGCTTGTTACACAAACATTCTTAAATCATAAAAGAATTCTTTTTTCATCAAGACAAGATCAGTACAACGCGAAGTTTTGAAAGTTTAATAAAAAGATAGCCCGGAAGTGTGTCCCGCAAAACGTGGTTCTCGTAGCAGACAAATGTTCTGCATGTCGCCAGATTTCTTTGAACGGCCGGTCAACCGCCACCGCTTAGTTCGTGTGACTCGCAGCCGGTTGTTGCGTTTTAGATTCAGAGGTACACAATAACGTGCTATTGCATACAGCGAGTCGCATTGAAATCACAAATTGACTACTAAATTGTGAAAAAAAAAGGAAAGTGGATCACACGGGTTCACGATGACTCAGGGGTTAGATAAACCACGAAAACAGGTGTGTGGTTTACGCGAGCTTAATAGCCATTTAAAGGAACTGTGTCATTTAATGCTATTAAATGCTATTGCAAGTGTGTTCGATGAGGTTAGAACTGCTTTTTTCACCCCATGAGAAGATTTAAATCGTTCTGTAAACCATGTTAGACATACTGGGGCTTTAACTTGCGTTTTTTTACGCTTCCTTGACATGTTCAGTCCACTGAAAATTGTCTAAAAATGTCTGGCTTCGTTCGTCACGATGCAATCCACCTCATGTCATCCTGTTATCGAAAACTGCTGCGCAATGTTCATCTTGACCATCGCCGTAACCCAACAAACCTGATGTTGAGAAAATATAAAGTCAGAGCTTTTAAACTTCACTCGTTTCTAAGGTGTGGTGTCTTTCAGACAACACAAACCCAACTTGCATCGGTCTCGGATACCATATCAACATGATTTCTTCTTTGGCGTATAAGTGACGATGGATTACGTGACAAGTCGCCTGCGCAAATGTTGGCAGGATTTATCTTCTTAAATTCTTCACGTGAATAAGAAGCCTTCGTGGTGTAACGGATATAACATAGCGCTTCAGCACCAGTTGTCCCAGGTTCGAGACGCACAATGAACTTCATTTTTACATTTAGTCAAGTTATGACTAAATGTTTTAACATCGAGACGGGGAATCGAGACGGCGAAGGTCGTGGTGTGTGTGTGTGTGTGTGTGTGTGTGTGTGTATAAAGTCATTCCGAGAAAACTACTGGACCGATCTTCACGAAACTTTTCAAATCTCGTCACATCAAAACGATTTGCGTGAAGCGATATTACTACATTTAGTCAACCCTTCGAACTGACATAATGAAATTGACCACACACATACTCAACAGCTGTTTCACAGGCATTCATGCCTTGCGGTCTTGCCGACACGTTCACACAACAGAGATCGTTCAGAAAGTGACAAGCCAGTGTAGCGGATTAGTGTACAGCACTTTTACAGTTAAACTCGCGTTTTGATATTCTTTATAATTTTCAGACCTTGCTTTCAATCCAAACATAACATCTATATATATACGACTTGTGTCTGTCTGTCTGTCTGTCTGTGTGTGTGTGTGTGTGTGTGTGTCCGCGATGCCAAGCCAAAGTTCTCGGTGGATCTTTTTCAAATTTGGAGACCGTATTCAGCTACACCCCGGACACAACCTTATCGATGAGATATTTCAACACGTGCTCTCAGCGCGCAGCGCTGAACCGATTTTGGTTTTTCGCGCGCAGCGCTGAACCGATTTTGGTTTTTCTCTCGATCCATTCCCAGTAACTCTTCCTTATCTTCTCCAGTGTTTTCAGTCGCGTTTGTCTCCCTTCCTCCGTGCGGTGCGCCGGCCGGGTCCCCGGCGCAGCCGGGTATTCGGCTCAACTTCTTCCCGGCGCAGCCGTACCCGGCGAAGCGGGTATTCATCTAGTATCTATATATATGTTGTAAAGAATCAGATGAAATTGTTTTTAAAATACTGAACCGATCTTCATGAAACTTTACATGAGAGTTCCTTGGTATGAAGATCGGTCCAGTAGTTTACTCTGTATCGCTCCACACACACACACACACACACACACACACACACACACACACATACACACACACACACATACACACACTGACAAACCGTGCACACACTGACACCTACACACCACGACCCTTGTCTCGATTCCCCATCTATGTTAAGACATGTCCTCTAAAATTGACAAAATGTATACAATAACACAACACAGACTGATAAAAGACTGTTTCATCTCTTTTTATATTTAGTCAAGTTTTGACTAAATATTTTAACATCGAGGGGGAATCGAAACGAGGGTCGTGGTGTATGTGCGTGTGTGTGCGTGTGTGTGTGTGTGTGTGTGTGTGTGTGTGTGTGTGTAGAGCGATTCAGACTAAACTACTGGACCGATCTTTATGAAATTTGACATGAGAGTTCCTGGGTATGAAATCCCCAAACGTTTTTTTTCATTTTTTTGATAAATGTCTTTGATGACGTCATATCCGGCTTTTCGTGAAAGTTGAGGCGGCACTGTCACGCCCTCATTTTTCAACCAAATTGGTTGAAATTTTGGTCAAGTAATCTTCGACGAAGCCCGGACTTCGGTATTGCATTTCAGCTTGGTGGCTTAAAAATTAATTAATGACTTTGGTCATTAAAAATCTGAAAATTGTAAAAAAAATAAACATTTATAAAACGATCCAAATTTACGTTTATCTTATTCTCCATCATTTGCTGATTCCAAAAACATATAAATATGTTATATTCGGATTAAAAACAAGCTCTGAAAATTAAATATATAAAAATTATTATCAAAATTAAATTGTCCAAATCAATTTAAAAACACTTTCATCTTATTCCTTGTCGGTTCCTGATTCCAAAAAACATATAGATATGATATGTTTGGATTAAAAACACGCTCAGAAAGTTTAAAACAAAGAGAGGTACAGAAAAGCGTGCTATCCTTCTTAGCGCAACTACTACCCCGCTCTTCTTGTCAATTTCACTGCCTTTGCCATGAGCGGTGGACTGACGACGCTACGAGTATACGGTCTTGCTGAAAAATGGCATTGCGTTCAGTTTCATTCTGTGAGTTCGACAGCTACTTGACTAAATATTGTATTTTCGCCTTACGCGACTTGTTTTATATTTAGTCAAGTTTTGACTAAATATACATCGAGGGGGAATCGAAACGAGGGTCGTGGTGTATGTGCGTGCGTGCGTGCGTGCGTGTGTGTGTGTGTGTGTGTGTGTGTAGAGCGATTCAGACTAAACTACTGGACCGATCTTTATGAAATTTGACATGAGAGTTCCTGGGTATGAAATCCCCGAACGTTTTTTTCATTTTTTTTGATAAATGTCTTTGATGACGTCATATCCGGCTTTTCGTGAAAGTTGAGGCGGCACTGTCACGCCCTCATTTTTCAACCAAATTGGTTGAAATTTTGGTCAAGTAATCTTCGACGAAGCCCGGGGTTCGGTATTGCATTTCAGCTTGGTGGCTTAAAAATTAATTAATGACTTTGGTCATTAAAAATCTGAAAATTGTAAAAAAAAATAAAAATTTATAAAACGATCCAAATTTACGTTTATCTTATTTTCCATCATTTGCTGATTCCAAAAACATATAAATATGTTATATTCGGATTAAAAACAAGCTCTGAAAATTAAATATATAAAAATTATTATCAAAATTAAATTGTCCAAATCAATTTAAAAACACTTTCATCTTATTCCTTGTCGGTTCCTGATTCCAAAAACATATAGATATGATATGTTTGGATTAAAAACACGCTCAGAAAGTTAAAACAAAGAGAGGTACAGAAAAGCGTGCTATCCTTCTTAGCGCAACTACTACCCCGCTCTTCTTGTCAATTTCACTGCCTTTGCCATGAGCGGTGGCCTGACGATGCTACGAGTAAAATGGCATTGCGTTTCATTCTGTGAGTTCGACAGCTACT
Source organism: Littorina saxatilis (assembly GCF_037325665.1). Classification (NCBI taxonomy): domain Eukaryota; kingdom Metazoa; phylum Mollusca; class Gastropoda; order Littorinimorpha; family Littorinidae; genus Littorina; species Littorina saxatilis. Next base: position 54,623,957 of record NC_090256.1, on the reverse strand, counting down.
TGACTAAATATTGTATTTTCGCCTTACGCGACTTGTTTTCTTTTACTGTAATGACCGAAAATGGGGGATGGGCGTTTACTACAGGTATTGTCCCGTGTGCGCGGAATTTGACCAAAAATAGGGGTTGGGCGTTTACTTGATACTGGGCGTATACAAGGTATTTGACGGTTTATTTTTTTTATGAAATACGTAGTTTGTAATTATATATCTGCTAATCTTTGAGGCAATATTACTTTTAACAACAACAACAACAACAACAACAACAACAACAACAACAACAACAACAACAACAAACAGCCAGAGCACACAAGTGTTTTTCAGTCTTGAGAGAGCACGGCGAACCACAACCAGTCGCGCTGCACCGAGCAAGTGACTAAGACAGCGAAAGCTTTGACCCAGTTTGAACACTGGCTGAGATTAAAACAAGTGCGTTAGGCGAAAATACAACATTTAGTCAAGCTGTCGAACTCACAGAATGAAACTGAACGCACTGCATTTTTTCACAATGACCGTTGTCCGCCGCTCGTGCAAAAGGCAGTGAAATTAACGAGCCTGTTTAGCGCGGTAGTGGTTGCGTTGTGCTGCATAGCACGCTTTTCTGTACCTCTCTTCGTTTTAACTTTCTGAGCGTGTTTTTAATCCAAACATATCATATCTATATGTTTTTGGAATCAGGAACCGACAAGGAATAAGATAAAATTGTTTTTAAATCGATTTCGGAAATTTTATTTTAATCATAATTTTTATATTTTTAATTTTCAGAGCTTGTTTTTAATCCAAATATACATATTTATATGTTTTTGGAATCAAAAAATGATGAAAAATAAGATGAACGTTATGTAGGATCATTTTATACAAAAATAATTTTAATTACAATTTTCAGATTTTTAATGACCAAAGTTATTAATTAATTTTTAAGCCACCAAGCTGAAATGCAATTGTAAAGTCCGGCCTTCGTCGAAGATTGCTTGGCCAAAATTTCAATTAATTTTATTGAAAATGAGGGTGTGACAGTGCCGCCTCAACTTTTACAAAAAAAGCCGGATATGACGTCATCAAAGACATTTATCAAAAAAATGAAGAAAAAACTGGGGATATCATACCAGGAACTCTCATGTAAAATTTCATAAAGATCGGTCCAGTAGTTTAGTCTGAATCGCTCTACACACACACACGCACAGACACACACACACACACACACACATACACCACGACCCTCGTCTCGATTCCCCCTCTATGTTAAAACATTTAGTCAAAACTTGACTAAATGTAAAAAGAAAGAAAAATGTGTACACTACACCGGCTGACACGTGGGGGGTGATCGAGGTCACTGGGCCCTGTAATGTTATGTCAATATTCGGCGTTTTGCACGAAAAACAAAATGGCTGTCCAGTTAAACGCTCGTTATCATATGCGTTGCAATCGCAGCTGAAGAGACGATAAAAAACAAATAACCAACCAACCAGACAACACGCTTGGTCGACCCTTATCAAATGTCGAGGTTACGGCGGGGACGAGATCGATCAATTTTGAAGTTTGGTTTTGATTATCTGCTAGAGGACGTTGATATTTTGGAAAATGGGAAATGCAAAAGGCGGCCATATTTAATGTGTTGCAGGTATCTTCTTCCTCCAGCAGATAATCAAAACCAAACATACGTACACGGGTACATAAGAATGTAGACCAACTGTTACGGTGATTCCCTTCTCACTGCCAGGTTCCAATTGGTCACAGCATGTACCTTAATCGGAAAAAAAACTTGATTGCTTCATTCATTAGTGACTATTACGTGTTTGATCCAGTTAAACACAGTTAGCCTAAAATCAAAGGAAATTGCAGAGTCTTACGAGCACAATGGTACCAAAATCAAGAGTAATGGTCAAGAAACAAAGACGCAGTAAGTAATGAGCGCTTCTGTGGTGATAACGCGAGACAACTCCTGTGATCTTGCCGCGAGGTTCCGCCTGTTAGGCCAAACAAAAAAATAGGTCTGTTTACGGTAACCCGACCGACCCTAGTTTTTTCGCGCGACCCTAGACTTTTTTTTGGCATTTGGGAAAAAAAAAAAAATCTTGTTTTTTGGGCAAAATAACGTAAAAATATGGTTTTTTGGAAAAAAAAAAAAAAAAAAAAAAAAAAAAAAAAAATCCCGACCTACCGACCCTATTTTTTTGGCCTATGTTACCGTAAACAGACCTATTTTTTTTTGGCCTTACCATTGTCTTTTTACCGTACAAAATGCACGACTTTACACACGAACTGTTACCAAAGCGACATGCTATTTTGGACCAATGCACGTTTTAGTCATTTAGTCAAGTTTTGATCATTTTATCTTCATTTACACTGTATTCAAGGCAAACATTTACTTGTTCAAATGTATCGTTCCATGAAAGAAGAGAGATGAGGGTAGAGGGTAAAACGTGTGTCTACTTTTTGTTTTATGGGTTTCAAAATTGTTTCTGATTCATTAAAAGTGTCACAAGTTATGCCTATTTCCGTTTCTGCATGTGAAGGCATATTGTGTATATTTTTAAAACAACATTATTTGAAAGAGAGCAGTTAAGCGGTTTATGTTTTTAACTTTTATTTTCGTTATGTCATTGTCCATTATATTGTTTTATTCTTTATGTGTTTGTTTGTCCATTGTATTTTTAGTAACTTATTAGTGTACAGCAAATTTGTTTCATGCTTAATCATTAAGAGTACCTTGAAATAAGATTGCTAAATGATTAACAATTTGTGATATCAAGATAACGATTATTAAACATAAATGTGAACTTCGTTTCTCTTATTTAGATTGAATATAAAATGTGTTTGAAAACGTTCTTTTTTTACATTTAGTCAAGTTTTGACTAAATGTTTTAACGTAGAGGGGGGAATCGAGACGAGGGTTGTGGTGTGTGTGTGTGTGTGTGTGCGTGTGTGTCTGTGTGTGTGTGTGTGTGTGTGTACGTCTGTGTGTGTGTGTGTAGAGCGATTCAGACCAAACTACTGGACCGATCTTTATGAAATTTTACATGATAGTTCCTGGGAATGATATCCCCGGATGTTTTTTGTTTTTTTCGATAAATATCTTTGATGACGTCATATCCGGCTTTTTGTAAAAGTTGAGGCGGCACTGTCACACCCTCATTTTTCAATCAAATTGATTGAAATTTTGGCCCAGCAATCTTCGACGAAGGCCGGACTTCGGTATTGCATTTCAGTTTGGTGGCTTAAAAATTAATTGATGACTTTGGTCATTAAAAATCTGAAAATTGTAAAAAAAAAAACCGTTTTTAAAACGATCCAAATTTACGTTTATTTTATTCTTCATCATTTTCTGACTCCAAAAACATATAAATATGTTATATTTGGATTAAAAACAAGCTCTGAAAATTAAAAATACAAAAATTATTATTAAAATAAAATTTCCGAAATCGATTTAAAAACAATTTCATCTTATTCCTTGTGGGTTCCTGATTCCAAAACATATAGATGTGATATGTTTGGATTAAAACACGCTCAGAAAGTTAAAAAGAATAGAGATAAAGAAAAGCGTGCTATCCTTCTCAGCGCAACTACTACCCCGCTCTTCTTGTCAATTTCACTGCCATTGCATCGAGCGGTGGACTGACGATGCTACGAGTATACGCTCTTGCTGTAAAAATGCAGTGAGTTCAGTTTCATTCTGTTAGTTCGACAGCTTGACTAAATGTTGTAATTTCGCCTTACTTGTTACTTTCTGAGCTTGTTTTTAATTCAAATATATCATATCTATATGTTTTTGGAACCGACAAGGAATAAGATGAAATGGTTTTTAAATGGATTCCGAAAATGTAATTTGTATCATAATTTTTATATAAACTTGTCCAAAAAATATTGCAACAATTTTTGCACGCTAAGAAAAGCATTAAAACGCAATTTCTTTTAATTGAACGTTATATGCCCGAAAAGGTAATTATGTCAGCTGTACATATCATTTGTCCGATTGATGGTACTTTGTATAGGCATCCCGTGACAGCCTGTCAAACAAGGTCACCCCTAAAATCGACCTGACAAAAACCATAGCCCCGTATTTTAAAATCTGCAAAAAATCAGAATATGCACAAACCAAACACTTGTGACAACCATTGGAAAGGCCATTCAATGTTCTGTTCAGAACACCATATCTGCTCAAGTTCTCAATGATTTGCTTTGGAAATTTCGGAAGTTATGACCAATAGGCTGACCTAAATCGGTGTTTACTTTTGCGAATGTGTATAATAAGCGTGTTGTATTACGTACATTTTCCGAAAGAACTAAATAAATGTTCATATTAATTCAGGTTTTTAGGTTAAAAAATCGTGACTTTGCCTGCTAAGCAAAAAAACCAAAAAAGATGAGGCAATAGGTGCCAAAGTTTGAGGCAGATCCGAGTGCTGGTTTACATTTGCTGGAGATGGGAACGCGCAAGAAAATGTATCGATCACCGTCCTTGGTAATGCGTACACACACCGTATAGAGTAGGCTAGGGCAAAATCGGTCAAGATTCACTTCCGGGAGCACGCACGGGCAGACGCTTGGTAAGTTTTTTCCTGTTTTCTCAAAGTAAACCCCGTTTTACACCCTGTGCTGCACCCGAGCGTTTGTAGACAGATGTCAGGTAACGTCTGCTATAATTTTATGATGGCTGATGCTGTATTTGTGGCAAAAACTTGCAATAAAATCGTCAGTCGGGAGCTAAAGTCCGGATGCGGACCAGATTTGGATGGCTACGGTCAAGATTGTTTACTTTTTAGGACCATTTTCGTCTGATTTCTCGTTATATTTTGCACTCTGGCATATTCACGCATTAAACCCAACGCTCTTCTCACTTTTTGCATCAATAGAAAATCTATGTCCGCTTTAGATCTCCGTACTTGGGCATCAGCATTCACTTTATTCATTGAAGGCTAAAGTCCATCTCATTTCAGCCCAGAACAGCTAAAGGGCTAAAGTCCAGAACAAAAAGATAAAGAAGTCTTTGTGTTTGATTTATGCGTGCTATAAGCCCAGTTTGATTGGTGTGCAATGTATGACATACTCTTGAGAAAACACAGCAATGTTTTTGCATTGTAGGGGATGGGATTCAGCCCTTTCATTTGTCTGGATAGTTCAAATGTTTAACATTGTGCGAGGTTTTGCTTTTTGCAGATGGCTGATTTATCAGTACTTACTTTAGACAGCTTCCTCGACTGTTCCGAGGAAGTTGTGCCAGGAACGGTCGAGGAAGCTGTCAGTGTGCCGGCGGAGACTGACCAGACTGACCAGGAGCCGGGAGAACCGAAACATACATCCACCCCACACAAGGCGCATTTGTGTGGGGGCTGTGGGCGTCAGTACAAAACTGCCAGCAACCTCCACAAGCACGCCAAGATGGCACATGGGTCTGGGGATGGGCCAACGTTTGAATGTGAACAGTGTGGAAAAGGCTACATGGAACGTGTGTTGGCAGAGCCTGTCATTGATTTCAAGACAGTTGTTGATAGTGTCGTTGATCTGGAAAAGTGAGGACTGAATGCTGCTTATAAGCTTATGACATACACATACTTTGAAGTACGCCAGTCTGGGTTTCCAAGTTCTTTGAACTTTTTCAGTCCTTCAGTTTTGAGTACTGCCATCTGCCGCAAGTCTCGTATTCGGCAGCTAACGAGATTTACAGCACGGTGAAGGTCTGAAGGTGATAGGTTGCCGTTTTCCAGTTTCTCTTGCAGCTCGTCCACTGTTTTGGTTTCCGCGTCCAATCGCATTTTGGTCTCTTTCAGTGTAGGCGTCCGCTCGTTGTCGAAGAGATCCTCGTCTCCATAACTGTCGCTCAAACACGAATTGATCTTCTTGGAATCAAATGAAATCTTCACAGTGCTGGTTGTTTGTGAGAGGGTTTCTATACACTGCTGCATAATCCCAGGCTTTTCCTCTCCGACATTCTGTGTTTCCAAGCAGTTGACTGACGGTACAATGAAATTTACCTTTGATTCTGATGACAGGCATCTCCCAGAGTCAGCCGAACCTTCAACAACTTGACCTAGTCCTTTCGGGCCACCCATGAATCGAAGTAGCTTCCCACCAAAAAGCTTGTAAGCTGTTTGCCAAAACGTTTTGGTCTGACTTGCGAATCTCATTCCACATGTTTTCTTTGTAGAATAGAAAGTGGCAACGTCTAGAAAGAGAAGGAGTGCAATGTTGTCAAGTGGTAGTGTGCCGTCAGCAATTATTTCATGTAGGGATATCCAAGCCGACAGAAGACCCTGGTCTTTCAAGCGAGCTGCAGCTTTTAGCCACAACGGTACAAAGTCGTCCTCTTCTTTTTTGGGGGGGCCTTCGGGACTCGCTGCGCATGCTTCATATTTGAAACTTTTGCTAATTAGCAAATGTTTCCCTGTTTTTTCATCAATGGTCAATTGACGAAATTTGGGCTGTTTATCTGAATGATTTGACTCCAGGTGTTCTTTGACGACTCTGATTGAGTCAAATTTGCCCTCGCAGTAGTAGCATCTGATGTCCATCAGCTGGAACAAGGAACAACACATTCTTAAAATAGTTATACCCATGCTATAGTGAAAGCAATGTTTTGGCATTTCAACATCAAGCCAAGAGTTCAAAGGGTGAAATTCAAACTGAAGACCCCCATCAGCACATTGAGGTATACAGAAATGCGCTTTATAAATGCTATTAATTCTTCTTCTTTTTCTTCTTCTTCTTCTTCTTCTTCTTCTTATTATTATTATTATGATTATATTAGTAGTAGTAGTAGTAGTAGTAGTAGTAGTAGTAGTATTACTACAATGCAAAGACATTGCTGTGTTTTCTCAAGAGTATGTCATACATTGCACATCAATCAAACTGGGCTTATAGCATGCATAAATCAAACACAAAGACGTCTTTCTCTTTTTGTTCTGGACTTTAGCCCTTTAGCTGTTCTGGGCTGAAATGAGATGGACTTTAGCCTTCAATACATAGTGCAATGAATAAAGTGAATGCTGATGCCCAAGTACGGAGATCTAAAGCAGACATAGATTTTCTATTGATGCAAAAAGCGAGAAGAGTGTTGGGTTTAATGCGTGAATATGCCAGAGTGCAAAATATAACGAGAAAACAGACGAAAATGGTCCTAAAAAGTAAACAATCTTGACCGTAGCCATCCAAATCTGGTCCGCATCCGGACTTTAGCTCCCGACTGACGGTTTCATTGCAAGTTTTTGCCACAAATACAGCATCAGCCATCATAAAATTATAGCAGACGTTACCTGACATCTGTCTACAAACGCTCGGGTGCAGCACAGGGTGTAAAACGGGGTTTACTTTGAGAAAACAGGAAAAAACTTACCAAGCGTCTGCCCGTGCGTGCTCCCGGAAGTGAATCTTGACCGATTTTGCCCTAGCCTACTCTATACGGTGTGGTACAGCAGCTGTGGAGATAAACTGTGCTTCCTTCGCTGCGGGTCACAAAAGCGCAACTCACCGAGCACAGCTCGCCGGAACAGGATAGTAAGCACAGGCCCAGGACTGTTCGTCTCCACGGGTAGTGTACTCAGTACCACTGACGTTGATCGATAACTTTTCAGGCGTGTTCCCATCTCCAGCAAATGTAAACCAGCACTCGAATCTGCCTCAAACTTTGGCACCTATTGCCTCATCCATTTTTTGCTTAGCATGCAAAGTCACGATTTTTTAACCTAAAACCCAGAATTAATATGAATATTTGTTTAGTTCTTTCGGAACAGTTACGTAATACGACACGCTAAGTAAACACATTCGCAAAACGCAACACACATTTTGGTCAGCCTATTGGTCATAACTTCTGAACTTTCCAAAGCAAATCATTGAGAACTTGAGCAGATATGGCTCTTTGGGTGGAGGACCCCCTCAAAAATGGCCGCAAAACGTGCCTTTTTGGGCCTCTGTAACGGTTGACACCTACCGCCTTTGACAAAAGGCTACATAACGACTAGAGAAGTCAGGTGCATAAAACAAAATGTTCTGAATAGAAAATTGAATGGCCTTTCCAATGGTTGTCAGAAATGTTTCGTTTGTGCATATTCTGATTTTTTTGCAGATTTTAAAATACGGGGCTATGGGTTTTTTCAGATCGATTTTAGGGGTGACATTGTTTGACAGGCTGTCACGGGATGCCTATGCAAAGTAACATCAATCGGACAAATGATATGTACATCAGACATAATTACCTTTCGGGGCATATAACGTTCAACTAAAAGAAATTGCGTTTTAATGCTTTTCTTAGCGTGCGAAAATTGTTGCAATAATTTTTTGGCCAAGTTTATTTAATTTTCAGAGCTGGGTTTTAATCCAAATATGACATATTTATATGTTTTTGGAATCAGAAAATGATGACAAATAAGATGACATTATTTTATAATAATAAAATAAAATAAAATAAGCTTCGCTCCGTCGGACTTCCGTTAGCTTTGGTCGGGCGTCAATCCACGATGACGACCTCGAACTTTCAAATGGAAGCATGTTAATGTGTAAATGTCACACAATCCCCACAGCTCTATAACATTTTTATTGGAGCACTAACAACTGAAGCCGGGAGCTTTGCGCATAATAAACCCCCTGGCCTGCAGCTATGGACTTTACGGTCTCTCTGCTGCACTTGGCTAAACATGGTATAGGCCTAGTATTTTGCAGGGAGGCAGAGGTAGGGGACCTAGACTGAAGTGTGCGAACCACAAATGGGTGCCACCACAACGGGAGAGAACCAAGCGCGGTGTCTGATTAGTTGAAATCACAACAAATATCAATGTCAACAACACCGCGGCTGGCTCCCGACCGGCTGATAACTTTCTCGTGCACCTCAACCCAGAAGACGACAAACCACCAACTTTAAAACCTCCGCTGCTACGACAAAGGCTCCAGGATATGGAAGGCGAAAAGGGTCAAATGATCGGTTTCGCGTTTGACCCTTTTCGCCCGACGCGCGGAAAGGGTCAAATGATCGAGCAAAAGGATCGTGCAAAAGGATCGATCCTTTTACACGATACTTTTGAACGAGCAGTTTTATCGCGCTGTTTCGGAAAATCATGGAACGGATTAGCACAAAGAACGAATCTGGAAAGTAAAGTAAGTAGATTACGTGTTCTGGTGCGGCGTGAAGGAGCATGAAATATCAAGAGAAATAAACAAAAAATTCTTCTTGTTTTAGCGAGTATATTTAGGGGTGTGTAGTTAAAATTAGTGTGTGAAAAGTGTTTGGCGCGAAGCGTTCGTCTGCAACAGATCTAGATGTGCCACTTTCAGCACGTATACAGGAACGTGTACTGGTAACGTCATCAAATCTAGTTTTTACGTCACGCGTTTGAGCCGCGATCTGCAGTCTTGGTAAACAATGTATGATTTTGAACATTGGAGAAAAAAAGTGTGTCACGGGTGACGGAATATATACACGTACACGTACATAGAGAATACTACATGGCTTGCTGTGTCATACCAGATTTACACGAGTTGATTTTTAAAATATTGAACTGCGAGCGAAAGCGAGCTGTTCACTATTTGAAAAAGCAACGAGTGTAAATCTGGTACGAAACAGCAAGCCATGTAGTATTCTGTTTATCCTACATACTGTACTTACGTGTATTTTACTGAAAATGTCCTGCATTCGGGGCAGCTAAATTGAAGACGCTTGTTTTGGAACCTCGATCTCTTCTAAAGCCTCGTGCAATCTATTACGTCAAAGCAAAGAAACGTCACTCTGAAAGTGTGGCGTGACGTGTTAGTTCAAAAAATTCATCGAGGGTAATTAGCGAGCGCAATTTTTTTTCTATAATGACGTTTGTCTCGGTGACTCTGGCATCATGAGCAGTGGAAAAACAGGTCCCTGCCAGACTTGTTTGACATGATACACACACGTGTGATTTGAACGATTATTATCTCACGGGTGTCTCTCTCACGTATGTAGGATAAAGGTCTTTGCTACACGTTCGATCATCTAGAAGTCAGTTTGCCACCAAAATGTGAACTCCAGACTGTGTGCCGGTAAAATTCCGGTTCCACTTTTTGTCGGCACCGGATCCAGTAAAAGGATCGATCCTTTTGATCGATCCTTTTGATCGATCGTTTGACCCTTTCCGCGCGTCGGGCGGAAAGGGTCAAACGCGAAAGGATTGATCCTTTTGATCGATCCTTTTGCTCGATCATTTGACCCTTTTCGCCTTCCATACCAGGAAAGCATCTCCTTGGTAAGGGATACAGTTATGTAGAGGTTGCATGCCAAGTCTCAGTGAATATTAAAAATAATGGTCGAAGTTAGCGGATCATGAAAAATGCGAGGTTCAGCGTCAGCTTTCACGAACTTCTTGAACCTGTTGAACGTGCAACACTCTCCCACCCTTCGCTTTGCATTTGCAATAAGAACATGAAGAAAATGCTGTCGCCTTTACCAGCCGAGTACAATGAACACGCAACGAAGGATGAAGGCGAACACAGCGATAACATACAACATGAGGTGGAGGGTGGAGGGAGTACGGGCTAGAATTAGTAGGGGCTTATCGGTCCTATCGAACTTTGTGTCCCGTTTGCCTTGTTTGCACCTGGATAACAGGTTTTTCAGACATTTGTCTCAAGCCTGATAGTAAATGGGCGTAGTGGACTTCGCGAGGTCGATTGGACGACGCTCGCTGCACGAAGGGTTGGTGCACTGAATTTTTAATGAAAAGACGTCGCGAAGTCAAATTGGGGCTCAAACAGGGACAACTTACATGTAAAGTCACGTTTGCGATTTTCAACAGTTTCGCTAGCCTTGTGAACGAGCATTGTCCGTAAAACAAATTTGCTGGCGAGTTGTGGCTGCGTGAATAGTTGTGGTTTTTTTTCCAGCGACTTCCTAGGTCCTCCTAGAACCTATGTATAGAGACAAACCAAGTTTCTCTTCTTTCACACCCCAGCCAGAGTGTGTAGTCATTGAAGGGAGCCACACCTAAAATGACGGGTGAATTCGTCGTTTACGTGCTTCACATATCCCCCGCGGGTTAGGGGGAAGAATTTACCCGATGCTCCCCAGCATGTCGTAAAGTGTTTCTTGTATAGAATATAGTCAATTTTTGTAAAGATTTTAGTCAAGCAGTATGTAAGAAATGTTAAGTCCTTTGTACTGGAAACTTGCATTCTCCCAGTAAGGTAATACATTGTACTACGTTGCAAGCCCCTGGAGCAAATTTTTGATAAGTGCTTTTGTGAACAAGAAACAATTGACAAGTGGCGCTATCCCATCTCCCCCCTTTCCCCGTCGCGATATAACCTTCGTGGTTGAAAACTACGTTAAACACCAAATAAAGAAAGAAAAGAAAGAAAAGTGCTTCACATTGCAGGAACAATGAATTTCAAAAGTCAGAGAGCTGCTTTGAGTTTAACAATACTTCTAAAGCTTCGAACACCCAGAGCCTTGAGCGTCAACGACACCTGCTTCACAGACATTTCTTTGGGACAAAACGAATCTCTGACCTGCTTCCATTGTCACTAGTTTCCCGTAGGATTGTAGCCAATGTAAATTGTAATTGCAAAGCTCGTCTTTCTACCACCTGTGTGTGTGTGTGTGTGTGTGTGTGTGTGTGTGTGTGTGTGTGTGTGTGTGCGTGTGTGTGTGTGTGTTTCTCTGTGTGTGTGTGTGTGTGTGTGTGTGTGTGTGTGTGTGTGTGTGTGTGTGTGTCTGTGTGTGTGTCTGTGTGTGTGTATCTGTGTCTGTGTGTGACAAAAGGGGGGTTCGCTTAATGTTAACTATATAGTTTCTTACATTTGTTTACGTTTTCACACTATGATAAAGCTTCAAGGGCTATGTTTGGTTTATTGAAAAGACGTAACAAATTAGTGTTACCTTTAGATATTCATTTAGAATTGTTTGACAGGACGATTGTGACAAGTGTATTGCATGGATGCGAAGTATGGTGTCCTAGTATGCTAAAGTTAGCTTCAAAATTGCAATTACGATTTTATTAAATCATTGTGAAGTTGGGTAAGTCAACTCCTAGCAATATGGTTTATGGTGAAATCGGACAGTACGACTACCCATTTGAAATGCAGGCGAAAAATAGCACATTTTTGGTTTAAGTTGTTGATTGTTGATTGCCAATATAAGTTTTCCAGCACAATTTACCGTTTTTTGTATCGCCAGTGTGTAGAGGATATTTATAAATCACCTTCTTGGAATTGTATAGAGACAACCTTAAATAACCTTGGCTTAAGCCAAATGTGGTTAAACCAGTGGAATCTGAATTGTTCCAACCAATGGTTCAAGCTAAAAACATTACAGTTTTTAAAAGACCAGTATGTGCATATGTAGTTATCCGATTTTAAATCCAGTGATGTGTTTTATAATTATCGGCTTTATAAACAGACATGTAAGGGAAAGTCGCCAATCCCGGAACAGTCGGCCAACTTGGAACACCTCAATATGCGATCAACGGGGAACAATTCATGAACAATTGTTTTGCAGAAATGTCTAGTGACATTCCTTGATATTATTCCAGCAAAACAAATGACTACAGCGGCAAAAAAAAAAAATGGCACGTTTTTTAAACTTTTCTTCCTTCTTCTTCTTATTTCTACCGTCTACAATTCGTATCAGTTATTAATCTTTATCTATATACCTTCACGTAAAATGTTGATTGCTGTGACAAACCTTTATAGATTTGCAATAACTTGAACGGGAAAAAAGATTTGAAACGTCACGTGTATCCAACAGAAAAACGCGAAATCCATGCAGGTGCCATGCGGCAATGATGGAACACATAAGAGAGTCAAACATGGAACAGTGTTCCAGCTTTGCCGCATTCTGTTCCATCTTACCCTCATCAAACAATAAACAGAACACTGCTGTTTTATTCACGTATTCAATTCTCTTTTCGGTTTTGTTGTGTTTTTCCTTTCTATAAGTTTTATTGGATGATTGATTGATTTGTTTGACAGTATTATGAGACCCGAACAGCGGTGGTTACCAAAAGAAATGGGCTGCGCTTTGTCGGCAGTGAAAAACGGATATATGGGTTTGCGTTGCGCATTGAGAGCATATGGTGTTACTGTCACAACTCGTAAAAGTCATTTAGAAGAAAAACAAATTTGCAAAAGATGAAATAAAGTTCACAGGAAGACCTTCTACATTAACACCAGAGATAGAACAAGAACTAATCAATAGCATTCTTGAAGCTGAAATAAATTTGCCAACGTTACCCCCATCGTTGTTTTGTACACTGTACATGGAGATTCTGGTCATTATGCTTGCTTGGTGTCAGCAGCAAATGTAAACTTACCTGCTGCTGATGTCCTGCAACGCACAACCACAAGCTCGTCGAAGAGATCATCACGAAAAAAACAATCTTCTCCTTACAAGCAAAAGCTGGAGATTTCACTTGAAAAAAGGCGTGCAGGTCAACAGAAAAGAATGAAGCTACAAAATCTTGTGCTCAGAGAAACAAGAGGGGAATATCTTCTGATCAGAGCATTCTCGACGATGCGTTCTATCCAGGGGGGAAAGCACTTGGTACTGCTTCATGTGTGGCACCAACTCCCCTGAGAACATGATACAGTGCCAGAGGTGCACACAGTGGGCACACGGGGACTGCGCTGACAGCAGCGGACAAAAGGACTTCGAAATATGTACTTAGCAATTTTTGTGTGTCTGCAAAATCAGTTCTTAAATCTGTTCTTAGTTATTTGCTTTGAGACTTTATGCGTAATGATTTTTACATTTAGTCAATTGGGCAGGTAGCCCTTTTATATCTATTTGTTAACAGAAGAGGGGTACAAATGAAGCTGCAAAATTTCGTGGTACTGCTTCATGTGTGGCATCAACTCCCCTGAGGATATGTTATAGTGCCAGAAGTGCACACAGTAATCACACGATGACTGCGCTGACAGTAGAAGACAAAGGACATTGTCTGCGAAATCGGTTCTTTGCCTATTTTTTTCTTTCTTTTAAAGGTTTTGTTTTTCAGTCCTTTTTAGACCTAGCCCTTATTTATCTTTTTGTTTTACATTTAAGGCTTAAATTGTTCTCCGATTTGTTATTTCCTTGGTAAAAATCAAAATATGATGTTGAAAAAAAGACATTTACATAAAATGGCTTAATCAAAATGTTATGACGTATTTATTTATCTTGTGTGTGTGGCAATGTGTGCTTGTTTGTGTGTGAATGAGAGTGTGTGGGTGTATATGTGTGTGTGTGAGACACAGACAGAGTTAGAAAGAGAGTCAGGGTGTGTTTGTATGTGTTCCGAGTTTGACAACACAGTGTTCCACTTTACACACCCATGCGTCCAACCTGGAACAAATGCAGACATTTTTTATTATGATCAGTCTGATGAGTTGCGTGACTTTTATTTTATTTTATGTGGTTCGTTTATTTACTGATAGAGTCTAGTATGTGACAATATAAAGAACGCTTTGCAATATCCATTTTTTTGTCTGGTACGGCTGTTTCTCCTTAACTGTTCCAGGTTTAGCGACTTTCCCCTATGTTCGAACAATATTTGAAAGTATTACCATAAAATGTGGGATTATTATTTTTGCGTTTTAGAACACTTAATCACAAATTGCCTATTCAGAAAAGAAGGTTTATGAATGTATTACAGAATGAAAGAGTGTGTGTAAAGTGTAATAATGGAGATTATGGTGATGAATTTCATTATGTGTTTCTTTAGTGAACTGATATAAAAATGTATTTCAATTAAGGGAAAGTCGCCAATCCCGGAACAGTCGGCTAACTTGGAACACCTCAATATGCGGTCAACGGGAAACAATTCATGAAATTTTTTTTAGCAGAAATGTCTAGTGACCCCTCCCGATGTTATTGCAAAAAGAAAAATGGCAACTGCGGCAAAACCAAAGAAGAGGTACGTTTTTTTAACTTTTCTCCCTTCTTCTTCTTATTTCTATTGTCTAGAATTCGTTTTATTACTCTTTATCTATATACGTTCACATAAAATGTTGATTGCTATTACAAACCTACATCAATGTGTTACACTATGAACGGGGAAAAAAGATTGGAAACGTCACATGTATCCTACAGCTAAAGTCGAAATCCATGCAGGTGCCATGCGGCTATGCTGGAACACATATAGAGGCAAACATGGAACAGTGTTCCAGCTTTGACGCATTCTGTTCCATCTTACCCTCATCAAACGATAAAGTGAACACTGGTGTTTTTAGTCCGTGGCAGGCTAATTGCCCCCTGGATAATTGTTCCCCGACAACTGCCCCCCCCCCCCCCTCCGGACAATTGCCCTACTAGGACAATTGCCCCCCGGACACCTGCCCCCCCACCGAGGGAGGACAACTGCCCCCCCGGACACCTGCCCCCCAATTTTTTTCTCACCACTCTTCGTGCAAGTTTTTGCAAAAGCCGTTCACTTCAATAAGAGTGTGTGTGTGTGTGTGTGTGTGTGTGTGTGTGTGTGTGTGTGTGTGTGTGTGTGTGTGTGTGTGTGTGTGTGTGTGAGTGTGTTTGCTGGTGTAAATGCGGGCGTAAGTGTGGGCGTGCAAGTGTCTGTGTCGGTTTGTCTGTGTGTATGTCTGTCAGTTTGTCTTTGTCTGGGTGTTTACAGTATTTATGTGTATGTGTCTATATGTGTGTGAGTGTGTGTGTATATATGTGTGTGTGTGTGTGTGTGTGTGTGTGAGTGTGTTTGCGCGCGCGCGGGCGTGTGTGTGTGTGTGTATGTGTGTGTGTGTGTGTGTGTATTCAAACCAGGAAACATTATATAGATATCGTTGAGAAAACAAATTATAGACTTCCATTACCTATGAATACCCTCTAGACAACAATACAACACTTAATAACTCGCTAAACATACAGACAAGAATTGGGGGCAATTCATTGTCACGGGGGGCAATTGTCCTAGGCGGGCAAATGTCCAGGGGACAGTACTGTTGTCCGGGGGGCAGTACTGTTGTCCGGGGGGGGGGGGGGAGGGGGGCAGTTGTCCGGGGGGCATTTAGCATAGAACCGTTTTAGTCACGTACTCAATTCTCTTTTCAGTTTTATTGTATTTTTTCCTTCTATACCTTTTATTGAATGGTTGATTGATTTGTTTTACAGTATTTTGGGACCCGGACGGTGGCTACCCGAAGAAATGGGCTGCGCGTTGTCGGCTGTCAGAAACGGGGAAATGGGTTTGCGTTGCGCATCAAGAACATTTGGTGTTCCTGTCACGACTTTTATGCTGCGAAATATCTTGGTACTGCTTCTTGTGTGGCACCAACACCCCTTTGAACATTATACAGTGCCAGCAGTATACACACGGCATTGATCACACGAGGACTGCACTGAAAGTAGAAAACAAAAGGACATTGAGTGAAAAATCGTTTCTTAGCTTCTTTTTTCATGTTTTACAAAAACAGTTTTTTTTATCCGATTTGTTTAGACCTAGCCCTTATTTATATTTTTTTCACATTTGAGGCATTAATTGTTATCAAATTTACTATTTCTTTGGTAAAAATCCAATATTATGTGGAAAAACAGACATTTAAATAAGATGGCTAAATCAAAATGTTATGACGTATGAATTTATCTTGTGTGTGTGGCAATGTGTAATTGTGTGCGTGTGATTGAGAGTGTGTGGGTGTATATATGTGTGTGTGAGACACAGACAGAGCTAGAAAGAGAGTCAGTGTGTTTTTGCATGTGTTCCGAGTTTGACAACACAGTGTTCCACTTTACACACCCATGCGTCCAACCTGGAACAAATGCAGAAATTTTTATAATGGTCAGTTTGATGAGTTGTGTGACTTTTATTTTATCTTATGTTGTTCGTTTGTTTACTGATAGAGTCTAGTATGTGACAATATAAAAAACGCTTTGCAATGATAACTATTTTGTCTGGTAATAATAATAATAATAATAATAATAATGGAAACTTATAGAGCGCTTACCTAGAAGCTCTAAGCGCTTTACAATGACATTGCTATACACATGTACAAAACCAAAATACAGCATTAAGACACAAAAAGAACAGGAGTACAAAAGCAAATTCATCGTTGAAGTCCATGCAGTCACAATAATACAAACCCACGCGTGCGCACGCACATACGCGTGCGCATACACACACACATGCTATCAACACACACATGCACAGATACACACGGACACACGTTCACACACACACACACACACACACACACACACACACACACACGCACACACACACACACACACGCATACAGACAGGCGCACACACATACATACAACACACACACATACACATGCACTCACACATGAATACTAATATACCTACACAATCTGCATACATGGCGTACACACACAAAAAAGCCGCAGACATAATCACAAAACCAAGCTCGTGCTTATGCACATCCATTTATCTAACTAGATAAACCGATTTGCAGTTTGCACAAGGAAAAGAGAAAAAGTAGCAGCACACGATTTCCAGATCACTGGCTGCTGCAGGGGTCACCAGACAGTTTGGGAGTTACTGGTTAGTCTAGAAAATGCTGTGTGAACAGGTGCGTTTTCAGATTTGTTCTAAAAGAAGAATAGGATGGACTATGTCTGACAGAATAAGGAAGGGAGTTCCATGTTTTAACAGCAGCAAATGAAAATGCGCGTTGTCCATGTACTTTTCTTTTTTTTGTTGGAATTCGGAACATTCGAGTGTCAGCGGCAGAGCGCAGCGATCTGGAAGGGACGTACAGGTTTACGAGTTCAGACAGATATGAAGGTGCAGAACCAGTGATGATTTTAAAACAGAGACACGAGCTTTTGTACTTAATTCTTTGATTGACCGGAAGCCAGTGCAGATATTTCAAAAGGGGAGTACAAGGTTGCTTCTTGGAGGATTTACAAATTAATCTTGCAGCTGAATGTTGAACCCTTTGCAGTGGTTGGATGATAGTCTGGGGGCTACCGATTAGTACTGAATTACAAAAGTCTATTCTAGATAGCACACACGAAGAAATTAGTGTTTTGGTGGCCTCTTCAGTCAGACAAGAGCGGACTGAACTAATCCTTTTCAACTCAATGTATGCGGCCTGGCAGGTTTTGGTGACATGCTGTTTCATAGTCAGATCGCGGTCAATAATGACGCCAAGATCGCGGACTTTATCTGCAAAATCAATGCTAACAGCACCGAGTGTTACTGCTTTTGGAAGAGAGTGAGTTTTTTTGGATTTTGAGAAACACATCGCCTCGGTCTTATCGTCATTCAGTTTGAGTTTATTTTCTGACATCCATGTTTTAACAGTTGAAGTACAGATGTTTAGAGAGTGAAGGAGGTTAGGAATGTTTTCAGGTGATTCTGATTTGTATAGTTGTGTGTCATCTGCGAACATTTCATGCTCGACGGAATGAGTCGAGATTACATTGGACAGAGGAGTTGTATAGAGAATAAAAAGGACAGGACCCAGCACAGAGCCTTGTGGGACGCCAAACTCAAGGGGAACTGTGGCTGACTGGTGGTCACCGACAAGAACAAACTGCTTTCTCTCAGTTAGATACGACCGAAACCACTGAAGTGCGGTATTGCGAATGCCAAAAGCCTGCTCCAACCGACGGAGAAGAATTTCGTGATCGATGGTATCGAATGCAGCCGAAAGGTCCAAAAGTAGAAGAACCGAAACTTTATCTTCATCAAGGGAGACTAAGAGATCATTTACTACGCGTAGAATAGCGGTCTCTGTACTGTGTCCTGGACGGTAAGCAGACTGGTGAGGGCTCAGGAGATTGTTACAAGAGAGATGGGAAGCAAGTTGGTGGAGAACGATTTTTTCAAGAAGCTTAGAAAGGAAGGGAAGATTTGAGATAGGTCTATAGTTCTTCAGTTGGTTAGGATCTAGTGAGGCTTTCTTTAGAATGGGTTTTACAACTGCCTCTTTGAAACTAGAAGGGACAGTACCAGTGGTCAGTGATTCATTTACAATGTTTGTAATGGTGGGCAGAAGGGTTTCGAGATTGTCGTGTAAAAGTTTTGATGGAATCGGGTCTAGCTCACACGACTTTTTTGCAGACTTTTGAAGAGTCTCCAGAACAAACTTTTCGGACACTGGTGTAAAGTTAAACAATGGCGAACCAGTGTACGTCTCAGTGGTGACGTTGCTGAGTGAGGGCTGGGGGAAACTGTCTCGAATGGACACGATCTTTTGAAGAAAGAAGTCCGAGAATGCAGTTGGAAGTTCAGTAGTCGGGATCGTTAATGGAAGGATGACCTTTTGTACTTTGCCCAGAATCGTGTTCATGTTTCTGTAGAGTTCTTTACACGAGCTGCTAGCAGAGACGCGAGCAGAGTAGAAGGCAGTCTTCGCACCTTGGACGAGATCAGTCACTTTCTGCTTCGCTGTTTCGTAGATCTGCTTGTGGACTGTTAGTTTAGAAGCTAGCCAGCGACGCTCAGACTGACGACGATGTCGTTTTAGTTCAGTGAGCTCTGTGGAAATGGAGTTGAACCATGGAGTTGGCTTGCGTTGCTGCCGCACCTGTATCTGGCGTACAGGGGCATGCTTGTCCAGGGTCTGCCGGAGGTGAAGATTTAGGTCGGGAAGGGAGGTGTCAGGTGTAATGGAGTCAGCCAGGTCTCGAGCAAAGTCAAGAGGTTTGATCTTGTTGATGTTGTTGTTGATCTTGGTACGGCTGTTTCTCCTTAACTGTTCCAGGTTTAGCGACATTCCCATAAGTATGATATCGCAATAACCCTAATGTGATAGTTCCAACTTTTGTTTTCTACAACAATGAAAAAAGTGTTTAATTAACTATATAAAATGTACTTTAGAATAATTCTAAATTGGTTCTGATAATTTAAAATGAAATAGTCAGTTAGCTGTTGTTTTGTTTCCGCAATGATATCTACAAATGAATATAGTAATAACCCGGCAATTATTTTCTATTTTGGAGTTATGACATTTTTTTTCCATTGGAGTGAGTTTATGTATATGTTGATCCAGTTTGCATTTCTTCATTGTTCTTGTATTTTTTTTTCTTTTTCATATATCCCCCTGGGGTTTCTTGATTAAATTCTTTGCTTTGCTTTACCTTGCCTTGCCTTGCCTTACACGTATTCTGACTTATGGTTTCGCTTTGATCTACTTTTTTCTGCACCCTGACAGCAGTGAAGCTTGTTCGTATTTGCTAGATAACGGATTTTAATACCGAACTCAGCACGGGTTTTATATGCTAGACGCCTGTATAATCCTCAGTACTGAAATGCTGAATGACGATGATTGATTAACAGAAATGAGACGCAGAAGAGACAAGTTTGCGTAGCGCGAAAGCCGTTAACTTGATTAATTAATTAGCACAGTGACGGAACGTTTTCGAATAAATTAGTGCAAGTGTGTTAAGTTACAGTACAGGGAATGTCCCTGTGACATCTGAAGGTTGGGAAAAATAAGTGTCGAAAATGGTGTCTTAAATAGTATATTTTTAAACACGTGTATATTTCCCAGGCCGTATCCCTATGTATAAATTTGTGTATCTAAAGTTGCTGCTATCTTGTGTTTTTGACCCAATTCTGTCGATGCGCGATAAGTCGTTTGACATGGTAATTATTTTCGACATGTCGGTTATCATTTACTAACAGTCAGCATGATTATTACAAATAACTGCTCCTACTTCTACTACTACTACTACTAGGCTTACTACTGCTGCTGCTACTACTACTTCTACTACTCTACTACTTCTTCTTCAGCAACAACAACCATTTTTTTTTATAACTTAGGCTTATGTATGGTTTGTGTACCGCAACTGACGGATGTTGTCACGAAAATTAATCACATACTGCGTACTGTGACACAACACAGCTAAAAAAAAGGTGTGTCACAACGAAAGTACCCTTTCCTCGCTTAGTTTCGTTTTTTTCCCTCATATAACCTCTCTTCTTGTGCATCCCCCCCCCCCCCCCCAATTTACACGTTCTGTGTGTGTACGTGTGTACCTTTTGTATAAACGACACACGAAATGTTCAACTTAGCTTTTGATCCTGAAACGAACAGGAAGAAACTAAGAGCAGAATTTATATATACAGCAGACAATCATGTGTTTCAAAAACAAAGCAAAATAGTAACTCATTTTGAAACCTAAACAGAAAAACAGAAACTGCCGCGGGCGTGTGCTGTGTACAGGTAAGACCGAGATAAGATTGTGAACGGACGAAACAACCCAAAAATGTTGACGTACCTTTTGATATCGACACAAACTCACAGAAACGAAGCGCTGACTCTATGTTCAGCAGACATGTGCAAAATACAAGAACACATAATAATAATAATAATAATAACAATGATAATACTACTACTAATAATAGTAATAATTATAATAATAATAATAAAGAAAAACTACAGAGTATGATTGTCATTGTAAGATACAAATTAAGATTTTAACTTACCTTTCGACACTGAAGTAATCACTGCGTATATGTACACAATATATGCGGCTGACATGTACTCCGATAAATAAACCTACACGATTAGAGTTTCGTTGTAAGAAACAGTTAGCCTTTTGTTTGACACTGACAAAATGAAACTTGGCGAAAAACACCGGTGCAGGGGAGATGTGATTAAAACACTTCCTGGGACGAATGCATACGTGCTTTGTCAACGTGCATGTCCGGCTGCAGTGTTGTACCACAGCGTTGTGAGATAAGATAGAACGGTTTCGCAATTGAAACGTCACGTTGTCAAAGCGACAGGTGCACATAACATAAGTTAGTTGAGTGGTTTAAGTTTTTGTAAGCGTCCGTGTGGCGACTTTCTGTGCTTTTAAACACTACGTGGGCTGTTCTAAAAGTCCTTAGTCCTTAGAAATACGTGGGATATTCTGAACATATGAAAACGAGTGTTCACTGAAGAAGCGGAGTCCGTGGGGAAAAACAAATTATTTTAAAAACAAGAGGCGAAGCCTTCAAGGCTCCTGTAAGAAATCAACAAACAGTAAAACAAACTCATCCGTCACACACACACACACACACACACACACACACACACACACACACACACACACACACACACACACTCACACACACACACACACAGTTAAAACTAACGCATCATATCAACTCCATGTATAATTTTCAAAAGAAGGCAAACAGATAAAATGACTGTGTATTTGTTGTTGGTGCAGTTGTCCTTCAATGAGATCTTGTGCAATCCTCACACACACACACACACACACACACACACACACACACACACACACACACACACACACACACACACACACACACACACAGGCACTGTGTTCATTTGCAAATCTACCATCAGCTTATCTGTCTTTTGCACTGCAGACACTAAGCAATAGGTACCTGCCATGTGGCCACTTTTTCCACTGCTGTCCTCAGTCCCATACTTTTCATCAAGACTTGTCACCATGCCGAGTGGATCTAAATTCGGAAGTCTTCATGTGGCTGAGGCATATCTGACATAGCGTCGATCTTGTAGGTTAACCTCCTTTCTGAAACAAATGGCAAAATGCGATTAGTTATGATGACTACAACCTACACAAATATAAACAGTGTTTTGAAACAGAATAGTCAGGTTATACAAGCCACTTTAGATGCAGCATGGTAACCCTACAATATGCGAAACATGTCAACTGACTGCAGCAGCCTGGTTCTTAAAATAATTCTGACGGTCAACACAACCAACACACTATTCACATTCCATTTTAAGGAACAACGGAGGTACTCTCTGAGGGTCTTGTTTAAATGATAACGATCAACTCAGGAGGGAAAAAACAAGAGAGGAAAAAAGAAACCACATCAACCGCAGAAAAATACAGAATCACTGTGACACATGTCATGTACCATTATTTACAAACAAATGCCACAGCAAGCTTTGTCTCAAAATTCTCATTCTACCTTCTGTCCCAAAGAATCTAATCTTACGTTGTACTGCCTTGAAAGAAAATGCCAACAAAGACAAGAAAGCTGTTGCAAGGTAAGCTTACCAAACGTTACATAGCGAAACATGATAGTGCGTAAACAGCAAACAGTACAATCAAAGAGAGAATCGAGTCTGGAATGAAACGCGATACAGATCTAGCATTCAAAAACTGTCTTTCAAGTTCAAGGAAGTTGTTGCAAGGTAAGACTTACTAAATTGTACAGACAAAACCATGGCAGTGCATGTTTTGAATCTGAGGAAAAAATCGTGATCATTTTGACTTTGAGAACAGATTCATTCCGTTTCCTTATATCTGCATGTTCAAGTAAATGATGGACAGTTTTTTTCGGGCAGAGTCAACTTAACTTGAGACTCTACTGCAAGTATTGAAATTCACATAAATCGAACCACGAACAATTAAAGACATCCAAACATTACAGGCACTTTAGATCAACTCATTTCACTAGAAGTGACTGCCTAGCACTGTGTTTGACATCCGTGTCTGCTGAAATAAAAAGAAATTAAAACAGTAGGTGACACGTTATCAGAGTGGGAGACACTAGATCTGTCTCTGTACTTACCGGGATACGGCTGCCAGATCGACACTGCGCTTTCGACAGCTCTTCCTCGCGTGGACATTGGAAAAACGCTGTGCAGATCAAATTGTAGGAAATCTCCCTTTGGTAGCTTCTTTATTTACTTTTCTGGAGCTTAGAAACCGAACAACATGAAGTCGTCTTCCCCGAATCGGCGAATGCAGAAGTGAGAACTGGAGAAGTGAATCTATACCACAATCCTTCGCGCGACCCCTGAGCTGGTCTTGACACCTGACCTGGTCTACATGCCACACACGACAGAAACCAGTCAAGTGCGTGTACCCCTTCAAAACCCCCCACCACCCGTTTTCTTTGGATACACGCTTTAACTACACACATGCCGACACAATGTTGATCATTGCTTCAATATTTTGAAGATGGTGTTTGAAAAATAACCAGGTGAAATGAGTATTTCGGTGTTTAGTCAAATGTTAAAGTTTCTACCACAGACATACACACGCACACACGCACACACACACACACACGTACCTAAAGTGTGGATGGTTACCTAAGAGGCGGCACTGGGTGTAGTGCCTTTCTAGTGCACTTGCACTACAACAGCACTGGGTGCAGTACTCGCTCCGGCATCGAAGAATTTTGCACTAAAAAATGCACAAAATTTGACCTATTTCGTCGCCTATAGAGGACGGAAAGAATGTCATTTTGAACATTGTTATGACATTCTTTCCGTCAAAAAAGTCAATTTAACGGTGTTAAATGAAGCGACCATCCACACAATTAGGTTGCCATCCAGAGTTTAGGTTGCCATCCACGTGTGGATGGTTGCCTTATGGTGATTTAGGCAACCAAACCTGTGGAAACGGGGGTACACACACACACACACACACACACACACACACACACACACACACACACACACGCACAGACAGACAAAGTTACGATCGCATAGGCTACACTTACGTGAGCCAAAAAGAAACCTCTCTTCGTTTTAACTCTCTGAGCGTGTTTTTAATCCAAACATATCATATCTATATGTTTTTGGAATCAGGAACCGACAAGGAATAAGATGAAATTGTTTTTAAAACGATTTCGGAAATTTAATTTTAATCATAATTGTTATATTTTAATTTTTCAGAGCTTGTTTTTAATCCGAATATAACATATTTATATGTTTTGGGAATCAGAACATGATAAAGAATAAAATAAAATTAATTTTGGATCATTTTATAAAACAAGAAGAGCAAACGCTCGATCGAGTCACTTTCGCAGTTCTGAATATTATATGAGGCATCAGATGGACAGGAAGAAATTGCTATTCACAACACAATGAGTCACGTTCACATAAAATTTGAGCCCGGTCACTTTTATAGTTTCCGAGAAAAGCCCAACGTTAAGTTGTGTGTTGCCGAACAGAAAAGGCTAGTTATCTCCCTTGTTTTTCTGATAACGTTCGTAAAAGGCTACAGATGTAAATACTTTGATGTAAAGAATAATCCTACAAAGTTTCAATCACATCCGATGAACTTTGTCAAAGATATAAAATGTCTAATTTTTCCTTTGACGCTGACCTGTGACCTTGAAAAAGGTCAAAGGTCAACGAAACCATCGTTAAAGTGTAGAGGTCATTGGAGGTCACGACTAAACAAAATATGAGCCCGATCGCTTTGATAGTTTCCGAGAAAAGTCCAACGTTAAGGTGGTGTCTACGGACGGCCGGCCGGACGGCCGGCCGGACAGACTAACACTGACCGATTACATAGAGTCACTTTTTCTCAAGTGACTCAAAAATAATTTTAATTACAATTTTCAGATTTTTAATGACCAAAGTCATTAATTAATTTTTAAGCCTCCATGCTGAAATGCAATACCGAAGTCCGGCCTTCGTCGAAGATTGCTTGGCCAAAATTTCAATCAATTTGATTGAAAAATGAGTGTGTGACAGTGCCGCCTCAACTTTTACAAAAAGCCGGATATGACGTCATCAAAAGTATTTATCGAAAAAAAGAAAAAAATGTCTGGGGATATCATATCCAGGAACTCTCATGTAAAATTTCATAAAGATCGGTCGAGTAGTTTACTCTGAATCGCTCTACACACACACACACGCACAGACACACACACACACACACACACACACACACACACACATACACCACGACCCTCGTCTCGATTCCCCCTCTATGTTAAAACATTTAGTCAAAACTTGACTAAATGTAAAAACGGTAAAAAAACAAAAACGGCCTGTGGAAATAAATATATTATAAGATAACTGCATCGTTCATTTTTAGCTACCTGCGCCCCTTTTATTCATGTCTAGAATTTCCAAGAAAGCGTGTCCGTCATTTCACAGCTGACGAAGAAGTTAGTGACCTTAGATTCCGGTAGCCAATCATCAGAGAGTACTGCATGTTTCGTGCCAGGATGACCTTTCAAGAGAGGTCAATGGACGAACGGTCCCTGACCCCTCCGCTGAAATGAACCAACCCCAACCCCCTTGACACATCCCCACCAACCCCTATGACAAACACCCCCCTTCAGATATCACGCTAGTTGGGCTTTTTCTACCAATCTTGCGTGCCTAAATGTAAAACAAACCCAAAAAATGTATCTTTGGACATATCTTATTAAGACATAAAACATACATCACTGGTTGGTTGGTTATTGTTTGTAACGTCCCTACAACCGATATGGCTATCCAAGACCGATGCAAGTTTGTTAACTTTCTCAGTTTACATGATGGTCTCGGTTTTTAAAACCATATTTGGTTAGTTGTATCACAGTAAAATTGTAGAATTTTGACCATTTAAACACGCTAAGACCGGTAAAGTATCGGAATTGTCCGTTTAACGCGTAAAAAGCAATGACAAAGCTTCTGTTCCGATAAAAAAAATCTGCCAAATGCAATTAAAAAAGGTGTTAGACCGGTGTAACAGGCCATTTTGACACATAGTCAGTTTTGACAGGGAGGTCATTCTGGGCTAGCTGATTTTGACCGGGAAGTCATTCTGGGCTAGCCAATTTTGACCCCCCCAGTCAGTTTTGACCCCCCCCCCTTCAAACTTTAAGAATAAGTACGTTAGGACCTTTTAAAACGAAATATATGTATGTGTGCACAAAATCTGTTGGAAAAATGATCTAAAAAATAAAAATTAAAAATTAAAAAAAAATAAATAAAAAGTTTTGACGCTTCCTTTGAAACTTCAAAAATAAGTACACTAGGACCTTTTAAAACGAAATGTACGCATAAATGAATGCATTAACGCATCTCTACAAGTTTGGGGGGGGTCATTCTGGGCAATCAGCTAGCCCAGAATGACCCCCGGTCAAAACTGACTAGGTCAGTCAGTTTTGACCCCCCACCCCCCCCCCCTTCAAACTTCAAGATTAAGTACTTTAAAACCTTTTATAACGAATTAAATGTAAATGTGGACAATATTTGTTGGAAAAATGATACTGAAAAAAAAATTCGAGAAAAAAACTTTAACTTTATTTAAAAAAAAAAAAAAGTTTCGACGCTTCCCTTCAAACTTCAATAATAAGTACATTAGAACTTCACATGTATGCATATATGTATGCATCTATGTATCTCAACAGGTTTGCGGTGATGTGTCCAGAATGACCTCCCGGTCAAAATCAGCTAGCCCAGAATGACCCCCCGGTCAAAACTGACTAGGCCAGTCAGTTTTGACCCCCCCCCCCTTTAAACTTCAAGAATAAGTACTTTAAGACCTTTTAAAACGAACTAAATGTAAATGTGGACAATATTTGTTGGAAATTGATATTGAAATATTTGTTTTTAAATCGAAAAAAACACAAACTTTAAAAAAAAAGAAAAAAAAAGTGTCGACGCTTCCCTTCAAACTTCAAGAATAAGTACATTAGGACTTCACATGACGAAATGTATGCATATATGTATGCATCTATGTATCTCAACAGGTTTGCGGGGATGTGTCATTCTGGGCTAGCCCAGAATGACCTCCCGGTCAAAATCAGCTAGCCTAGAATGACCCCCCCAGGTCAAAACTGACTAGGCCAGTCAGTTTTGACCCCCCCTTCAAACTTCAAGATTAAGTACTTTAAGACCTTTTAAAAAAAATTAAATGTAAATGTGGACAATATTTGTTGGAAAAATGATACTGAAAAAAAAAGAAATCGAGAAAAAAAACTTTAACTTTATTTAAAAAAAACAAAAAACAAGTTTCGAGGCTTCCCTTCAAACTTCAAGAATAAGTACTTTAAGACCTTTTAAAACGAATGAAATCCAAATGTGGACAATATTTGTTTGAAAATGATACTGAAAAAAAAAATCAAGAAAAAAAACTTTAACTTTATTAACAAAAAATTTCAAACAAAGTTTCGACGCTTCCCTTAAAACTTCAAGAATAAGTACATTCGGACTTCAGATGACGAAATGTATGCATATATGTATGCATCTATGTATCTCAACAAGTTTGGGGGGATGTGTCATTCTGGGCTAGCCCAGAATGACCTCCCGGTCAAAATCAGCTAGCCCAGAATGACCCCCCGGTCAAAACTGACTAGGCCAGTCAGTTTTGACCCCCCCTTCAAACTTCAAGAATAAGTACTTTAAGACCTTTTAAAACGAATGAAATGTAAATGTGGACAATATTTGTTGGAAAATGATACTGAAAAATAAACCAAAAAATCGAAAAAAACACTTAAACTTTAAAAAAACAAAACAACCCAGTTTCGACGCTTCCCTTAAAACTTCAAGAATAAGTACATTAGGACTTCACATGACGAAATGTATGCATATATGTATGCATCTATGTATCTAAACAGGTTTGGGGTGATGTGTCAAAATCAGCTAGCCTAGAATGACACATCCCCCCAAACCTGTTGCGATACATAGATGCTTACATATATGCATACATTTCGTCATGTGAGGTCCTAATGTACTTATTCTTGAAGTTTGAAGGGAAGCGTCGAAACTTTTTTTTTTTAGAAAAAAAATGACGGTTTTTTTCGATTTAAAAAAAAAAATTACTATCATTTTGCAACAAATATTGTCCACATTTTAAATTCAATTCGTTTTAAAAGGTCTTAAAATACTTATTCTTGAAGTTTAAAAGGAGGGTTCAAAACTGACTGGCTTAGTCAGTTTTGACCGGGGGTCATTCTGGGCTAGCTGATTTTGAAAACCTGTTGAGATACATAGATGCATACATATATGCATACATTTCGTCATGTGAGGTCCTAATGTACTTATTCTTGAAGTTTGAAGGGAAGCGTCAAAGCTTTTTTTTTTTTGAAAAAAAATGTAGATTTTTTTTGTTTTTGTTTTATTAACTTTTTTTTAAAATATCATTTTGCAACAAATATTGTCCACATTTTACATTCAATTCGTATTAAAAGGTCTTAAACTACTTATTCTTGAATTTTGAAAGGGGGGGGGGGGTCAAAACTGACTGGCCTAGTCAGTTTTGACCGGGGGGTCATTCTGGGCTAGCTGATTTTGACCGGGAGGAACCTTAGATATACGTAGTTGTATACATATATGCATAAATATTGTTTCTAAAGGTCTTAATGTACTCATTCTTAAAGTTTGAAGGGGGGTCAAAATTGACTAGGGGGGGGTCAAAACTGACTAGCCCAGAATGACCTCCCGGTCAAAATAGGCTAGCCTAGAAAAATGAGGGTGTGACAGTGCCGCCTCAACTTTTACAAAAAGCCGGATATGACGTCATCAAAAAGTATTTATCGAAAAAAAGAAAAAAATGTCTGGGGATATCATTCCAAGGAACTCTCATGTCAAATTTCATAAAGATCGGTCCAGTAGTTTGGTCTGAATCGCTCTACACACACACACGCACAGACAGACAGACAGACAGACAGACACACACACACACACACACACACACACCACGACCCTCGTCTCGATTCCCCCTCTATGTTAAAACATTTAGTCAAAACTTGACTAAATTTAAAAATCATCACTCTTCTTGGGGGTAGACTTCAGCCTTAAAAAAGTTATTCTCACGCGTGACCCAAAAAATGCCGACGTCTGTTTTGAAGCGACTGATAATAAATTAAAACGAAGTGGTGAGTAAGAGGCTTGCCTCTACTAGCAGACAGTTACAGTTCTGAAAATGCAAGTTAATAAAAAAAAGAGTTGTGTCTTCACTTTCAGTTTCGTCAAACTTTGTTTCCATTCTAATAAAGTCTGGAGTGGTGACATCTACCGCATGTTATGGTGGGGATGAATTTGGTTGATGGATTGCTGCTTGCGTACGTGAGCCTTGCAGACTTTGTCTCTTGTCTTTAGGGCGGTGCAGTGGTGCCCCCACATTGCTTGAGCTTGAAATCATGTCAGCTGGTCTCTATTTTGAATTAAGTCTCTAGGCTGACTTGCTTGCATTGTTGTTAACATTGTATGGGTGCACTTTACACAAACACACTCCCACACGCACTGTACGCACGCACGTACGCATGCACAACACACACATTCACATACACACAAAATTTACCAATCTTTTGCAACCGGCCGAGCCAACAAATTACACAACTACCTTCCTAAACCGTCATTTAGAAGACAAAGGCCGGCTCCTAGGGGGGGGGGGGGGGGGGTCCGGAAATTTGTTGATAAAAACAAGAATGGAGCAATTTGATGCAATCTGAGCCATTATTTTTTCTTTATTTTCACATTTCTTTCTTTATTTTTTTAATCTTTATTCTATTTTATTTTTTCTTCATTTTTTTTTTTTTTTTGGCCGGGGGGGGGGGTGTCCGGAAACCCCGGAAACCCCACCTGGATCCGCCCCTACACACACACACACACGCACACACACAAACACATAGAGAATGAAACAGTGTTACTTATAATGTGACCCTCTCTCCCGAAATCAGCAAGTCCAATATACGCCTATAGGGACAAAACCTGATAGGCGCAGGGGTCAATCAAGAGCATTTTTATCTTTTGCACAAAAATGTATTTGGGTCATATTGTTTCGAGGTAACAGTGTCATTTCAGGGGTTAAAATCAACGTTTTGTTGCACGATCACAACCATCTTCACGCCTTTTGTTTTGCCAAACATGGCCGCTCTTTGCACGGTGCACAATGTGTAGGCTATATAAGCAGCCAGAGCTATGAAACAATTCTATATGGTTTGATGATCTGCAGACACGACCTAAGTCTGTCATGAACGTGCTTATTTTTTATTTTTTATTTTTATAGATTTGAAACTTGTCGACACTTCTAGGGTTTGAGACTTCCAAATAAAACTGGTTGACTCTTGTCGGGGAAGGGGGGGGGGGGGGTCAAGTTGGGGTCACACACTAGGAAATTGTCATGTTCTTGATTTTTTTTTTCGGAGCTGCTATAGATCTTTGAGACTTCCCCAGGGTTTGATAACCTCTAGGTTTAACTCAAGTCTCGTTGACCATCGTCATGCAAATTTAAAGTTCACAATGGGGTCGAGTTTACCGTGAAAATCTTCAATCTTTAAAGCTAGGGACTTTTTCATTAAATTACGTTTCTCTAGTGAAGTTCAATTTTAGACTGTGAGTTTAACCCCCCTTTTAGAAGTATGACAGCAACATGCAAAATTTTCCGAAATCTGATCAGGATTTCGTTTGGAAAGTGTGCCAGATGCAGAGTGACTAGTAGATCTAGTATTATTCCCCCCTCTGCTTCTTTACCTCTGTAAACTTGTAGAGCTAGTTATTTTTCGATAAACACCCAGCAACCAAACAAATAACGACCCAGCAACAGCCTGAATCCTCAATAGCGCAATGGGTTGAGAAGCTGTTCTGCGTCGGTACTACTTTTGCGACTGAAAAGTTCCGAACGCTCTAATGTACGAAGTATACATCTCTGGAGCAAACAATACAAACATACCGCATTTAAATTAACAACTACAGGCTTGAACACATGAATCTCCATATAAAATCCATGAGTTTGGTTGTTTTCTGAATCTAGGTCTGCTGTGCACAAACGTTCATCACAAGCAAATTCCCAAGGCAAGTAACTCTCATACTTTGTCTAGCGACAAGAGTAGTTCCCCTTTCAAATTTCTTTTCACTCAGTTTCTTCGACAACAGACTGCAATCCGACGGTCAGTTTTCATCAATATTTCATTTAATAAACAGATCACACGCAACCAAATGCACACATCTCATCAATTTAAACAACATAAAGCGGTTTCATACACTATTTTCCCCAGAAAACTGAACTTCATACAGTTTTTAACGTTGGAACACGGGTGCAAAAGTTCGTCTGCTAGTTTCATTTGACGAAAGAACATTATCCTAAGCGATACCAAAACATATACAGAACACACAATATCTGCCTTTGCCGCCACAGCAGAATAACAGCATATCTGTGTACTTGATTTTAGTCCAAAATAGGAAAACTGACAAGAAGTGTTAACAGAATGGAATGATTTGCACGGAACTATACAACCGCGCATTAATCGATCGCCTGCGCAGGTTGACTGGTTGAGTGAATAGGATTCGATCAAACTTTCGCAAAAAAACTCCTCTTTTTTTTGAATAACTGAAGAAAGTCCGGCCTTCGTCGAAGATTGCTTGGCCAAAATTTCAATCAATTTGATTGAAAAATGAGGGTGTGACAGTGCCGCCTCAACTTTTACAAAAAGCCGGATATGACGTCATCAAAGACATTTATCGAAAAAAAGAAAAAAACGTCCGGGGATATCATTCCCAGGAACTCTCATGTCAAATTTCATAAAGATCGGTCTAGTTGTTTAGTCTGAATCGCTCTACACACACACACACACACAGACACACACACAGACACACACACAGACACACACACATACACATACACCACGCCCCTCGTCTCGATTCCCCCTCTATGTTAAAACATTTAGTCAAAACTTGACTAAATGTAAAAAGTGTTAGACCGGTAAGACCGACAGTTTGATGTGTCTTTCGCGGCATTTTACATTAAAACGGATAAAATACCGAAAATGTCCGATTAATTCGAACACTGGTTAAACAATATATCCCCTGCCACTCTAAATTCAACAGTGTCCCTTGCATGTGTGATTGTTCAATACCGCTCGATTACAAAAAGCAATTGAATGTGTCAGAATGACTGATGGACGATAGACAGAACCCATCTTCTTTTCATTGATTCTGAGTCAACCTTTCGTCACAGGCCTTCTACAAAAGCGGGTTGATATCGTATTTCTCTGACGCGGGTATAGATTGAATACCTTAATTGTTTTGTGGTTGTTGGACACTTTTGAATAAAATGGACATATATTTTGTTGCCTCTCCAGAAAGCGGGTTGGTTGGTTGGTTATCAATGCTTTTCTTTTCTGTTTTTCTTTTTTAACATCCCCACAGCCTAAATGGCTATCCGGGGCCGATCCAAGGTTTTTTTCTTTCTCAGTTTACAAGGCAGTAGCCTACCCATGCTAAAAACAAGTTTTGTTTAGCTTTATCAGTGTAACTAATCCAAAAACAGATAGGCTGTACTAACGTTCCAAAGTTTAAATCAAAAGAAAACACACCAGTAACCAGGTTAGGTACGTTTATATCTATAATCAATATTTCGGCACGATACTGCCTTCTTCGGGATGGTAAGCTTATCTTCTTCTTGTCGATCACTCAGATGGAAACGCCGGTTCTCCGCGCAAATGTTGCCGTGCGCTGTAGGTCGTCCAGACTGCCATAGAGCTTCCCTTGCACCGTGGTCGCCTCCGCCGAGATCTGGCTCCTGAGGCCATCGTGTAGTGGGCAAGTCTGCAGCAGGTGTTCCGTTGTCATGCTGCCTGTTTGACAAGGGCACTGGTCTGACTGGCCAATTCTGAACTTGGTGAAAAGGTGGTGGTTCATTCTGGAAAGAATTGAATGACGGCACGTCACATACAGTGTAATGAATCTTGATGATGATTAATGACGTCATATTGTTTCTTGCGCGTTCTTTCTTTCTCTCACACACACACACACACAATACACACGCATACACACACACACACAAACACATACACACACACACACACATGCACACACACATACACACACGCGCGCTCACACAAGTTCAGAATTAAAATTTTCAAAAACGGTAAATATTAGAACGTTCCAATAATTTACCATTCTTGTTTTTACATTTAGTCAAGTTTTGACTAAATGTTTTAACAAAGAGGTGGAATCGAGACGAGGGTCGTGGCCGGTGTGTGTGTGTGTGTGTGTGTGTGTGTGTGTGTGTGTGTGTGTGTAGGGCGATTTAGAAAAAAATGCTATCTGACCGATCTTCATGAAACTTTACATGAGAGTTCCTGGGAATGATATCCCCAGATGTTTTTTTCATTGTTTCAATAAATGTCTTTGATGACGTCATATACGGCTTTTTGTACAAGTTGAGGCGGCACTGTCACACCCTCATTTTTAAATGATATTGATTGAAACTTTGGCCAAGTAATCTTCGACGAAGGCCGGACTTTGGTATTGCATTTCAGCATGAAGGCTTAGAAATTAATTTATGAGTTTGGTCATTAAAAATCTGAAAATTGTAATTAAAATTATTTTTTTATAAAACGATCCAAAAACAATTGTATCTGATTTTTCATCATTTTCTGATTCCAAAAATATATATGCATAAAATATTCGGATTACAAACAAGCTCTGAAAATTAAAAATATGAACATTTTGATTAGGCTTAAAACTTAATTTCCGAAATCGATTTGAATGTCGTGGTCTACATTTTCTCACAGAAATTGACATTTTAAAGCTAAAATGCTGAGTCTAGTCAATAACACTTTTAAACAAGTCGCGTAAGGCGAAAATACAACATTTGGTCAAGCTGTCGAACTCACAGAATGAAACTGAACGCAATGCAATTTTTCAGCAAGACCGTATGCTCGTAGCATCGTCAGTCCACCGCTCGTGGCAAAGGCAGTGAAATTGACAAGAAGAGCGGGGTAGTAGTTGCGCTGAGAAGGATAGCACGCTTTTTACATTTAGTCAAGTTTTGACTAAATGTTTTAACATAGAGGGGGAATCGAGACGAGGGTCGTGGTGTATGTGTGTCTGTCTGTGTGTGTGTGTGTGTGTGTGTGTGTGTGTGTGTGTGTGTGTGTGCGTGTGTGTGTGTAGAGCGATTGAGAGTAAACTACTGGACCGATCTTTATGAAATTTGACATGAGAGTTCCTGGGTATGATATTCCTGGACGTGTTTTTCATTGTTTCGATAAATGTCTTTGATGACGTCATATCCGGCTTTTTGTAAAAGTTGAGGCGGCACTGTCACACCCTCATTTTTCAATCAAATTGATTGAAATTTTGGCCAAGCAATCTTCGACGAAGGCCGGACTTCGGTATTGCATTTCAGCTTGGTGGCGTAAAAATTAATTAATGACTTTGGTCATTAAAAATCTGAAAATTGTAAAAAAAACTAAAAATTTATAAAACGATCCAAATTTACGTTCATCTTATTCTTCATCATTTTCTGATTCCAAAAGCATATAAATATGTTATATTCGGATTAAAAACAAGCTCTGAAAATTAAAAATATAAACATTATAATCAAAATCAAATTTTCGAAAACGATTTAAAAACAATTTCATCTTTTTCCTTGTCGGTTCCTTGATTCCAAAAACATATAGATATGATATGTTTGGATTAAAAACACGCTCAAAAAGTTCAAACGAAAAGAGGTACAGAAAAGCGTGCTATGCAGCACAGTGAAACCACTACTGCGCTGAACAGGCTCGTCAGTTTCACTCCGTTTTGCACAAGCGGCGGACTACGGTCATTGTGAACAAATGCAGTGCGTTCAGTTTCATTCTGTGAGTTCCACAGCTTGACTAAATGTAGTAATTTCGCCTTACGCGACTTGTTTGTACCTCTCTTCGTTTTAACTTTCTGAGCGTGTTTATAATCCAAACATATCATATCTATATGTTTCTTGAATCAGGAACCGACAAGGAATAAGATGAAAGTGTTTTTAAATTGATTTCAAAATTTTAATTTTAATCATAATTTTTATATTTTTAATTTTCAGAGCTTGTTTTTAATCCAAATATAACATATTTATATGTTTTTGGAATCAGAAAATGATGAAGAATAAGATGAACGTAAATTTGGATCGTTTTATAAAAAAATTTTTTTTTTACAATTTTCAGATTTTTAATGACCAAAGTCATCAATTAATTTTTACGCCACCAAGCTGAAATGCAATACCGAAGTCCGGCCTTCGTCGAAGATTGCTTGGCCAAAATGTCAATCAATTTGATTGAAAAATGAGGGTGTGACAGTGCCGCCTCAACTTTTACAAACAAAAAAAAATCAAAGGTATTTATCGAAAAAAATAAAAAAATATCTGGGGATATCATTCCCAGGAACTCTCATGTAAAATTTCATAAAGATCGGTCCAGTAGTTTGGTCTGAATCGCTCTACACACACACGCGCACAGACACAGACACAGACACACACACAGACACACACACACACATACACCACGACCCTCGTCTCGATTCCCCCTCTAAGTTAAAACATTTAGTCAAAACTTGACTAAATGCAACAAGTCGCGTAAGGCGAAAATACAATATTTAGTCAAGTAGCTGTCGAATTCACAGAATGAAACTGAACGCAATGCCATTTTTCAGCAAGACCGTTTACTCGTAGCATCGTCAGTCCACCGCTCATGGCAAAGGCAGTGAAATTGACAAGAAGAGCGGGGTAGTAGTTGCGCTAAGAAGGATAGCACGCTTTTCTGTACCTCTCTTTGTTTTAACTTTCTGAGCGTGTTTTTTAATCCAAACATATCATATCTATATGTTTTTGGAATCAGGAACCGACAAGAAATAAGATGAAAGTGTTTTTAAATTGATTTGGACAATTTAATTTTGATAATAATTTTTATATATTTAATTTTCAGAGCTTGTTTTTAATCCGAATATAACATATTTATATGTTTTTGGAATCAGCAAATGATGGAGAATAAGATAAACGTAAATTTGGATCGTTTTATAAATTTTTATTTTTTTTTTACAATTTTCAGATGTTTAATGACCAAAGTCATTAATTAATTTTTAAGCCACCAAGCTGAAATGCAATACCGAAGTCCGGGCTTCGTCGAAGATTACTTGACCAAAATTTCAACCAATTTGGTTGAAAAATGAGGGCGTGACAGTGCCGCCTCAACTTTCACGAAAAGCCGGATATGACGTCATCAAAGACATTTATCAAAATAATGAAAAAAACGTATGGGGATTTCATACCCAGGAACTCTCATGTCAAATTTCATAAAGATCGGTCCAGTAGTTTAGTCTGAATCGCTCTACACACACACACAGACACACGCACACACGCACATACACCACGACCCTCGTTTCGATTCCCCCTCGATGTTAAAATATTTAGTCAAAACTTGACTAAATATAAAAACAAGTCGCGTAAGGCGAAAATACAATATTTAGTCAAGTAGCTGTCGAACTCACAGAATGAAACTGAACGCAATGCCATTTTTCAGCAAGACCGTATACTCGTAGCATCGTCAGTCCACCGCTCATGGCAAAGGCAGTGAAATTGACAAGAAGAGCGGGGTAGTAGTTGCGCTAAGAAGGATAGCACGCTTTTCTGTACCTCTCTTTGTTTTAACTTTCTGAGCGTGTTTTTAATCCAAACATATCATATCTATATGTTTTTGGAATCAGGAACCGACAAGGAATAAGATGAAAGTGTTTTTAAATTGATTTGGACAATTTAATTTTGATAATAATTTTTATATATTTAATTTTCAGAGCTTGTTTTTAATCCGAATATAACATATTTATATGATTTTGGAATCAGCAAATGATGGAGAATAAGATAAACGTAAATTTGGATCGTTTTATAAATTTTTATTTTTCTTTACAATTTTCCGATTTTTAATGACCAAAGTCATTAATTAATTTTTAAGCCACCAAGCTGAAATGCAATACCGAAGTCCGGGCTTCGTCGAAGATTACTTGACCAAAATTTCAACCAATTTGGTTGAAAAATGAGGGCGTGACAGTGCCGCCTCAACTTTCACGAAAAGCCGGATATGACGTCATCAAAGACATTTATAAAAAAAATGAAAAAAACGTTCGGGGATTTCATACCCAGGAACTCTCATGTCAAATTTCATAAAGATCGGTCCAGTAGTTTAGTCTGAATCGCTCTACACACACACACAGACACACAGACACACAGACACACGCACATACACCACGACCCTCGTTTCGATTCCCCCTCGATGTTAAAATATTTAGTCAAAACTTGACTAAATATAACAAGTCGCGTAAGGCGAAAATACAACATTTAGTCAAGTAGCTGTCGAACTCACAGAATGAAACTGAACGCAACGCAACGCAGCAAGACCGTATACTCGTAGCATCGTCAGTCCACCGCGCACGGCAAAGGCAGTGAAATTGACAAGAAGAGCGGGGTAGTACTTGCGCTGAGAAGGATAGCACGCTTTTCTGTACCTCATTTCGTTTTAACTTTCTGAGCGTGTTTTTAATCCAAACATATCATATCTATATGTTTTTGGAATCAGGAACCGACAAGGAATAAGATGAAGGTGTTTTTAAATTGATTTCGACAATTTAATTTTGATAATAATTTTTATATTTTTAATTTTCAGAGCTTGTTTTTAATCAAAATATAACATCTTTATATATTTTTGGAATCAGAAAATGATAAAGAATAAGATGTACGTAAATTTGGATCGTTTTATAAAAAATTTGTTTTTTTACAATTTTCAGATTTTTAATGACCAAACTCACTCATTAGTTTTTAAGCCACCAAGCTGAAATGCAATACCAAACCCCGGCCTTCGTCGAAGATTACTTGACCAAAATTTCAACCAATTTGGTTGAAAAATGAGAGCGTGACAGTGCCGCCTCAACTTTCACGAAAAGCCAGATATGACGTCATCAAAGACATTTATAAAAAAAATGAAAAAAACGTATGGGGATTTCATACCCAGGAACTCTCATGTCAAATTTCATAAAGATCGGTCCAGTAGTTTAGTCTGAATCGCTCTACACACACACACAGACAGACAGACAGACAGACAGACACACACACATACACCACGACCCTCGTCTCGATTCCCGCCTCTACGTTAAAATATTTAGTCAAAACTTGACTAAATATAACAAGTCGCGTAAGGCGAAAATACAATATTTAGTCAAGTAGCTGTCGAACTCACAGAATGAAACTGAACGCAATGCCATTTTTTCAGCAAGACCGTATACTCGTAGCATCGTCAGTCCACCGCTCATGGCAAAGGCAGTGAAATTGACAAGAAGAGCGGGGTAGTAGTTGCGCTAAGAAGGATAGCACGCTTTTCTGTACCTCTCTTTGTTTTAACTTTCTGAGCGTGTTTTTAATCCAAACATATCATATCTATATGTTTTTGGAATCAGGAACCGACAAGGAATAAGATGAAAGTGTTTTTAAATTGATTTGGACAATTTAATTTTGATAATAATTTTTATATATTTAATTTTCAGAGCTTGTTTTTAATCCGAATATAACATATTTATATGTTTTTGGAATCAGCAAATGATGGAGAATAAGATAAACGTAAATTTGGATCGTTTTATAAATTTTTATTTTTTTTTACAATTTTCCGATTTTTAATGACCAAAGTCATTAATTAATTTTTAAGCCACCAAGCTGAAATGCAATACCGAACCCCGGGCTTCGTCGAAGATTACTTGACCAAAATTTCAACCAATTTGGTTGAAAAATGAGGGCGTGACAGTGCCGCCTCAACTTTCACGAAAAGCCGGATATGACGTCATCAGAGACATTTATCAAAAAAATGAAAAAAACGTTCGGGGATTTCATACCCAGGAACTCTCATGTCAAATTTCATAAAGATCGGTCCAGTAGTTTAGTCTGAATCGCTCTACACACACACACACACACACACACGCACGCACGCACGCACACACATACGCACATACACCACGACCCTCGTTTCGATTCCCCCTCGATGTTAAAATATTTAGTCAAAACTTGACTAAATATAAAAAGAAAAGAAAACAAGTCGCGTAAGGCGAAAACACAACATTTAGTCAAGTAGCTGTTGAACACACAGAATGAAACTGAACGCAATGCCATTTTTCAGCAAGACCGTATACTCGTAGCAACGTCAGTCCACCGCTCATGGCAAAGGCAGTGAAATTGACAAGAAGAGCGGGGTAGTAGTTGCGCTAAGAAGGATAGCACGCTTTTCTGTACCTCTCTTTGTTTTAACTTTCTGAGCGTGTTTTTAATCCAAACATATCATATCTATATGTTTTTGGAATCAGGAACCGACAAGGAATAAGATGAAAGTGTTTTTAAATTGATTTCGACAATTTAATTTTAATAATAATTTTTATATATTTAATTTCCAGAGCTTGTTTTTAATCCAAATATAACATATTTATATGTTTTTGGAATCAGAAAATGATGGAAAATAAGATGAACGTAAATTTGGATCGTTTTATAAATTTTTTTTTTTTTTTACAATTTTCAGATTTTTAATGACCAAAGTCATGAATTAATTTTTAAGCCACCAAGCTGAAATGCAATACCGAAGTCCGGCCTTCGTCGAAGATTACTTGACCAAAATGTCAACCAATTTGGTTGAAAAATGAGGGCGTGACAGTGCCGCCTCAACTTTCACGAAAAGCCGGATATGATGTCATCAAAGACATTTATC
The DNA here is from genome assembly GCF_037325665.1 of Littorina saxatilis. NCBI lineage: Eukaryota > Metazoa > Mollusca > Gastropoda > Littorinimorpha > Littorinidae > Littorina > Littorina saxatilis. The sequence continues at coordinate 54,583,893 of NC_090256.1, read as the reverse complement.
AAAAAAATAAAAAAAACGTTCGGGGATTTCAGACCCAGGAACTCTCATGTCAAATTTCATAAAGATCGGTCCAGTAGTTTAGTCTGAATCGCTCTACACACACACACACACAGACACACACACACACACACGCACATACACCACGACCCTCGTCTCGATTCCCCCCTCTACGTTAAAACATTGTCAAAACTTGACCAAATGTAAAAATAAGACAGATAAAAAAACACATTAAATTAAACATGTAGTATCGTATGCACCAATAATAACATTGTAATCAAGAATAAATACAATATAAAGAGCTCTTACTATTATCAGTCGCAGGAATTTGCCCTCAGGTCTTGACAATCTAAGCTCTCAAAAGAGATGACATTAAAGCAAACACACGAGCAGCGTGCCATATAATGATTGGCTTTTTCAGAAAGGCAAGAGTCACAAAGTGGCGACTTATCGGTATCTGGACTGGTCAAGGCTAAGCCCAAAGGGTCAAGGTATGATAAGGTGGTTCAACACTTGTTATCGAAAGTGCATTGTCGCCGTGATTGTAGCTTTTCGAGGACATGCTCTTATCTCTTGTTTTCACTCACACAATTGAGGTCTAACGAATGACGTCTCACAACGTGCGTGGTCGTCCTTGGCGGTCAAGAAAGCCGCCGCGATCATTGCGCAGACGACACTTCTAGACCGCCAATATTTTTTGTGCGCATCACGTGCTCCACATCAATCGGCCGGAAACGAAGCAATTGGGAAACCTGGATACAAGCACACAGCTCACGCCTTAAGTAGCCTTGGCGAACGGTGTCAGCCAAATTATTAGAGAAAAAGTTTGTTTTCAACAAACCGTTATTGTGACCCACAAAGTACGTTAAAAAAAAAGAAGCACATTTCCCGTTTATTGCGCAGAAAATGATGGCCGAATAGAAATGTGCCACACAAACTGTGACCCGATTAGAGGAAGAGAATTGTGAAGCAAAATGTTGTGGAGCGAGGCACAATTGACCTCTTCTGAGAGAAGTCGTGCAGAGACACCCAAATGCTTTCAGCTCTTAGTTTAAGAATGGTTGTCTTTGTGTTTTCATAGCTGAGTGCACTGGTACTGTGCTGTCATTGAAGGCGCACAGTATTGCGTATCAATGCATTCAGCATTTCGTCACGCTCATAAGAAAAATACCTATCTCAGTGTTAGGCATTTCTGTAGTGAAACTGCAGGGGAAGCTACTGGAAGGGTATCTATCATGTGTTAGAGAGTACAAACTCTCAGACCGTCGAAAACCATTGCCACGGTAACGTAAGCAAAACTGCCGATCTCGTTTATTCAGTCAGGCACTTTTTCTTTATGATGCAGGAAGACTTGTTTTGAGAATGTGAAAGAATGCAAAAGCTCTTTGTGGGTTGTTAGGCAGTTTTGCTGATTGAAAATGTTGCTGTCAGATCTTTATCTCACGTTTATCTAGCTGTCACCGCTAGAGATAGGCAGTTTGCAACTTATTACTAAAATGAGATAGGCAGATTGTTCAGAAACCAAAGAAAGTTTTTTGCGTTTTTTTCAAAACATCAAAAAATGACATAGGCAATTATCTTATAAGCGTTACGATTTTGAAAACAATCATGAAACTAAAACAATTATGCATCCAAGTATTTTGCACTCAAAAAAACATCGAACCACTATTTGAACACATGATTTATGACTCATCAAAGATTGAAGTTTATTCTGAAAGTGTCAATAGATCCATGCGACTCTTTTGATAAAAAAAATTGTACAAATTATTCTTCCCTTGATTGATTGAAAACAAACACTTGTTAATGACACAATTAATGCACGTATTCAACACCTTCAATCAAAACGAAGCTGACACAATTATACGCTGTGAAGGAACATTAAAAACCAATAACAACCAACCTCAAACGTTCTCTGTAAACTGCAAAAAAAAGTAAACTTTACTGTTGGGGGTTAAACAATGAAGGGACGTTAAAATCCAACAACCAACCAGCCTCAAACGTTCTCTGTAATTTAGGATAAATGTGAAATTTACTGTAGGGGGTTGAAGGGACGTTAAAACCCAACAACCAAACCAACCTCATATGTTTTCCGCATACTTAAATAAATGTAGACTTTACTGTTTGGGCTGACTGGTACAACTACACAAAGTTGGTGAAAAGAATAATACTAAAATATAACTAATCATCATCATAGAGAGAAAAAATTTACAGATCACCAAACCTTTCTTTCCTTCTTTATTTGGTGTTTAACGTCGTTTTCAACCACGAAGGGTTATATCGCGACGGGGAAAGGGGGAAGATGGGATAGAGCCACTTGTCAATTGTTACCACCACCATAATCACAGCGATGCTGTGACAGTCAGAAAGAAGCTATCGTGAAATGTACTACTACTATCCAATAAAATACGCTGTGTATCAAGTTAAGACGGAATGAATAACTATAAAACGAAAACAAATTAATAGCAAAACTGTATTTATATAGCATGGTATTGATTTTTTTAAACAGATTGGTAGCAAAATGTCCCCACCCAGACCCACCGAATAGGAAAAAGTATTTTAATACAAGTAGTATTTGACCATGCAAATGTTACTGGCAATGCATGTGAATGATTTCACACAAAGGTAAAGATTCTAACGTTATTTAAGAACAAGGATGTGTAATGTTTATCATTACAAAAACTCTAATCCCCCTGTTTTCTCTCTCGATGTTCCGACCTACTGATAGTAGGCCTAATTCAAAGTGTACACACAGGTACAGGGGGAGGAGTTAATAGTTTACAAATTAATGTGTGTGGTGTAAAAGAAGTGTGGTGTGCAAAATCATTTAATTTGACAAGAAAATTAAAAAAAATGAACAGATGATGAAATGGTTTGCAATTTTAATGAGCTGGTAATGAAAAGCACTAAAATAAACAGACCGAAAACAAACAAGCAAATGTCGTGAAACAGCAACACACAATTAAAAGGACTGCAAAATCTTCAAAATTATCCTCACATGCAATACAAACTTGTACCCTTCAGTTTTGGACAATCTACATATATCTATATTTACACGCCATGTACACGGGAACTTAAAACATACCAATAAATCACTTTGTGATCTGTAAGTTTTGTAATTTGCTGTTCTCTCTCTCTCTCTCTCTCTCTCTCTCTCTCTCTCTCTCTCTCTCTCTCTCTCTCTCTCTCTCTCTCTCTCTCTCTCAGATGTAAATGTCCATATTCATTCAGGGATGTCGTTAGGCATCGGACATATAACGATGAAAATCCCCAAATTAATGTCCGATTCACATTGCCGCATGTCGGTCAGATGTCCTATCGTTTTAGCCTGAGCGTGGTCATTGTCCGAAATGTACTCCATTCCTTCGGACAGCGCGATATTCGTTAATTTTCATTTCAAGATACAAATCTTCTAAAAGACCGAACGCTCTCGTGTTCAGCTGACACTGAAGTTGCCAGTGCCGCGTGCGGATCTTTTCTTTTGTCGGGAATTCCCGAACCGTTTGTGGTATGCGCCGTTTGGGTATAATTACCGTCTCGGTGCAGCGCACTGATCTAAAAATAGTGGAGACAACTCCAACTGACTAAATTTGTCGTCTGCTTTTGTTTTCGATACGAGACGAAGCACTGAATTATGCCGCTGAAAAAAAACCTAAAGCCTGCAAAAGATCAGCATTAGATCAAACCGATCATTTTGTTTTTCAACTTTTATCCAAATCATGCAGTTTGTAATCAAAGTAAGAGCTCTGAAGTTGTTCATGTTGGTTTCTTTTTTGTGGTTTCTTTGAAACTAAACAAATACAACATTATACGCACACTGTGTTGATGTATTTACTATATTATGTGTGTGTTCTACAGCGCGCGCGCGTGGGAGTGTGTGTGTGTGTGTGCGTGTGTGTGTGGGCGCATGACTTTGGAACAATTCCATGGAATGTGTTATAAGCTGTTTGGCACAAATTCATAATGTCCTATTACACTTTCTGAAAGCGGTCAAATGTCCTATTGATGCTGAAGAACTCAGGACATTTGTCCTATATGTGTGAATTTGTAGCAACATCCCTGTCATTGTACTCTCAAACGGAAGAAATCGTCTTTCCAAATCTTTCACTGCGTTTTGCTCGAAGGGTTCAAGGTGACGTCCTTCTTGAAGGTGATGAGATATTCAGGGTAGGCCTGGGTGTCGCTGAAAATGACGTACATAGAGGGCTTCTTGACGTCATTGGTGGCAGAGTCGAATGAGGTCTTGCCGTTTCGCTTTGGAAGATACCTCATCTTGTGTTCTCCTTTTGTGGTGCAGCCCGTGAGAACCTTGCACTGGTAGATGTAGGAATTGCCTGTGCCAGCCTCTGCTTCCGAGTACGTGGGTTGTGCAGAGTAGCTTGAATTGACTGCGAAGTATACTCCCTGTCCAAAAGCGGTAGCTGGAGAGAGAGAGAAAAACATTACTGCTCATTTTAAAGCAGAACAATAAATCCGAACTCTGTTAAATCTTGAAAAATTGCATAAATTCAAACTAATTCATAAATGAGGTTCATTACATTGACTGGCCAAGATGAAGCAGAATTAAAACAGGTATTCAGCTTAACAATGATAGAACCCACCATTTTTGCCACAGTAGCTGCGGTTAAAGCCGTCCTGGTTGATGCTCTGAGTGGCCACAGACGTGGTGCCGTGCCACAGGGTCCTCTCGTTCTGCGTTCCTCTGGGGTTCTGTCTGTCCATGTGGCCTTTCTTCGCCATGTAGTGGCGCATCTGTAGCTGGTTTTGCACACGGTCAATCTATCGCAGATAGATGTTTGTACTATTGTAGATGAATTGTTTTCGATTGTAACTATTCAAGACGACATATCTTCAGTTCTGACGCGTCTAGATTAACCATTTTCTATTTTAGATACTGGAGATTTTTTAACGATTTTGTAGTCAAGATGAATTATTTTTAGTTCTGATTATTCAGGATGAACTATTTTCAGATCTCACTATTCAAGATGAACTATTTTCAGTTCCCACTATTCAAGATAAACTATTCATAGTCTAAGGGGAGATTCTTTAGGTAAGATAAACTATTCATAGTCTAAGGGAAGATTCTTTAAGTGGACCTCTTCCAGGCTTCCCTCTTACCCCTGCACTGTGCCTGGCTGTTGATATAGACAAGTTTGTCATGTCAGGAACTCAATAATGTTGTAACACGTTTTTAAACTGTTTACGTGCATGCGGCATGCGTACGTACATGTAAGATCACCTTCCCATCCCAAGACTTTTAGGACTGAAACGCAAACACAAATACTCACACTAACAATCGTCGCCTCAATGCGCTGTATGCCTGTGGTTGGCAGCGATGTCAGGTCAGTATTTAACGTGGCCATGAAGCTCTTGGCCACTTGTTTGTACTCTTTATCCGATGATTTCAGCGGCACCATATGTAGGTTTTCACCTTTGGGGTGAGGAAGCCAGGTGGTGGGAAGTTCTTCTTCAGTTGTGTCCAGACCTGTGGCATATTCACTGTTTTGTCATCTTCTTTTTAGCAGACTTTAAATTCAAAGTAATTCTTAGTGCTTAAATGTATCTTTTGTGTAAACTATGTTATTTGTGTGCTTATTTGGTGAGTGAAAAAAATCAAATTACTTCAAATGTAATTTTCTAAGTGGTCTTGTTCTAAACGTGTCAAAAGAAAGAAAACAGTTATCAACGTTTTGCTGTTCTGTGTTTCTTTTGGTTTGTGAGTGTATGAGTTTTTGTTCCTTCTTTGTCTCTTTTTTTCTCTCTCTTTTTTTCAGGGGGGGGGGGGGGTCACTTGTATTATCTGAATCTGTAACCCATCTAGTCTAGTACACAAATGTCATATATCATTTTGAAAACACTGCTACCCATTCGCCTTTTCATAATCATATGCCAGGTATTAATTAATTCGGTTTATGCTAGTAGCGTAAACGACCATGTAAGAATTTATTGCTGAACACATCTCAAAGACAAAGATGAACCTAGTATCACATAGAACACTATATCAGCACACACATCTCACTCTGCACAGAAAACGCACAGACAGACTGTTGCAGATTTTTTTGGTGTCTAAATGGAAGGATGCTCTTATCACATGTAAAAGTCTGGACAGATTCATGCATTTTGAACTCAAAGCCATGACGTTCCCTACACAAGGCTTTGATAACGAACGGATAAGGGGCGTAACTCCTTAGTCATATTACAGTTGAAAATTCAAAGCGGGTCGGCTTCACTCAATTTCTTGGCATCAGAGGCTTGACATGAATTAGGAAAACAAATGGTTGGACCCATCATGGACCAACTAAAACGCTGTAGGGCAGAATTAATATTTTGATGGTATTTTTGAACGTTCTCATCGTCACTGTAGGAAGTGGCGTTCTCAGCGTGCAGAAAGTGAGCGTCAAGTCCCTTTGTAACAACGAAAACAAAGGGACTTGACGCTCACTTTCTGCACGCTGAGAACCCCACTTCCTACAGTGACGCTGAGAACGTTCAAAAATACCATCAAAATATTAATTCTGCCCTACAGCGTTTTAGTTGGTCCATGATGGGTCCAACCATTTGTTTTCCTAATTTATGTCAAGCCTCTGATGCCAAGAAATTGAGTGAAGCCGACCCGCTTTGAATTTTCAACTGTAATATGACTAAGGAGTTACGCCCCTTATCCGTTCGTTATCAAAGCCTTGTGTAGAGAACGTCATGGCTTTGAGTTCAAAATGAGATTCATGTTGGTTTACATGATTGTATACACAGGAAGGCATGTGTGTTTAACTTAAAGGCACACTCCTTCGCGTGAAGGCAGTTGGGCTCACTATCTCGTTATCTGGCCAGGCTATTCCACGAGATAAGACCGTTCCTCCACTTAGTCACATCCACAAAATCAAAACCTTGACTGCTTGCTGTGTTGAGTTAGAATTGTGTTTTAATGAACTATTTTCTAACAAAGTCACCACTGGGTTTTACTCAATTTGTTCATCGACAGAATTCCCACCAGGCAAAGAGAGCAGCCAGACTGTTGAGTTTTGGTATGTGACCAAATGGCGGAATGGTCTTATCCCATGTAAAAGCCTGGTCAGATCCGAGGTTGTGAGCCAAACTGCTTTCACGAGAAAGAGTGTGCCTTTAAAGACAAGAAGCTAGCTGGCTTCCCCAAACCTGTTTTGTCCCTGCGAATGACTTGGACGAAGTCATCTTTGTTGGTGTCAACATATTCCCGCATGGTTTCAAAGTCGATGATGTAGGTTTTACCGACGTTGTCGACGAGTTTTGCACATTTTTGTTTTTCCAGGAACGCTTCCTCGATGATCTTATTTTGACGTTTCTCGTATTCTTGAGGAGTGTAGCCTGTTGTTGTCACCTGTAACAGAGAGAGAGAGAGAGAGAGAGAGAGAGAGAGAGAGAGAGAGAGAGAGAGAGAGAGAGAGAGAGTCAGAGAAACAAGAGAGAGAGAGAGAGAGAGAGAGAGAGAGAGAGAGAAAGAGAGAGAGAGAGAACAATTTTTAAAAAAATGCTTCTGAGGAGTATAGCTTGTTGCTGTCACATTCAACAAAGAGAAAAACTTTTACTGAGAAGAATAGCCTGTCATCGTCACATGTGACACCTTTTGTTATAATTATTGAGGAGTAAGCCTACAAGCTGTCGT
>NC_090256.1:54566260-54571260 GCF_037325665.1 Littorina saxatilis | reverse complement strand
ACACACATACACACACATTCACACATACACCACGACCGTCGTCTCGATTCCCCGTCTCTATGTGTAAACATTTCGTCAAAACTTAACAAAATGTAAAAAAGAGAGAGAGAGAGAGCAAAGCAGAACCTGTGCCGATGTCTGGCAGTGCAATAGACTTCGCGTCACAGGACTCCGCCGTGTCCAAGAAGCGTGTGATAGCCCCGGTCAGGTCTCCCAGGGACTTGTCTAGGTTGACGTGTAGCAGGGACCGACACTTTAACTGGAACGCTGGTGTGACAGCCACCCCTCCCCCCTTCAGCTCGCTCGCTGTGATGAATTCGAAAAAAGACTATAAAAGGACATAATTCTTATAGGACATATACAATTATCAAATACATTATACTGTAGTATTATCGGATACCAACACAAAACTTCTGACAAAAAAGGCTAACTCCGCCTTAAAGTGGGCTTACAGAACGATGAAACAGCAATACTAAGATGGTGAAACCCACTCGCAATGGCATTCAACAACATTAAATGACAGGTACAGATCACTTGAATGGCTATTTAGCACGTGTAAACCACACACCAGTTCTCGTGGTTTACTCAACCCCCGAGCCATCGGAACTTCAAATATTGTTACTCGAACGGACAGCACTAGTAGCAAAGTCTGAACAAACATTTGTGGAACAACCTTTCGCTTTGATTGCTTCTTCCAAAGGTTTCCCACATCTTGCTGCCAAAGCACTTCCAACAGAACCTGCAATCAAACAAGTAATCAGAACGCAGGTACCATATAGGATAGATTAGGTAAGTATTGGTGATGTTCGTTATAGGTAGTTAGAAGTAACTTTGATTCAAATTAGTTGCGTAATAGAAGCGTCTGCTTGAGATCGTGTCCTAATTACGTGTAAATATTTGTTTCATTTTAGTTATTTTCAATAAGATTCTGTTTTAACCAAATTATTTGTGAAAACGTTATGCAGAAATCTTAAGAGTGACGATTCTTACACGTGTATTATTTGTGTATCGTGTAAAAGATGCCAGAGAAAACAAGGTAGGGACTGCACCTTTAGCCAGGTCGAGACACATGTTGACAAGGATGTCTGCGTCTTCGTCCAGTATGTCTCCTTGCCTCAGGTGCACGCTCAAGCCATCAATGCAGAACTGAGCACTTGCTGGGCCTTTGCGAACCGCTGATTTCACTGGGAAAAAGCACAAGAAATTCAAAAAGGTACGTTTGTTTTGGAGAAAAATATGTCCCGGAAAACCATCCGTTTCTGGTCACAGACACTGTCAGGCTTTTACACACAATACAAACACCTTTTCGTTTAAACATTCACCGCTTGAGAACATCCTTGGTGCCCTCCGTAAAGAGCGAGCATTTCTCAAAGAATTTATTTTTGCGTGGCCAGCCGGATTGTCTGTACCACAATCGGACGCCTCGTTTTGGCGCTAGGACTAACTTTTAAAATCAAAATAATAAATTGACAGCTTGTAACACAAACATTCTTAAATCATAAAAGATTTCTTTTTTCATCAAGACGAGATCAGTACAACTCGAGGTTTTTAATTTTTTTTTTTAAACGGGAGGCCGGAAGCAAGTCACGCAATGATCGTGTTTCACCAAGGCAAGCAGACAAACTTCCCGCATATCGCTTGCGTCTTTGAAGCTAACCGCCGCCGATAAGGATAAGTTCGTGTGACACGCAGTCGTTTGTTGCATTTTAGATTCAGAGTTACACAATTACGTGTTATTGCAGATACAGCAAGTCGCATTAAAATCACAAACTGACGAAGAAATTGTGGAAAAAAAGGACAGTGTGTGCCACGGGTCCACGATTACAAGGGTAAAATAAACCACGAAATCTGGTGTGTGGTTTACGCACGCTAAATATAGCCATTCAAACGAACTGTGTCATTTAATGCTGTTAAATGCTATTGTAAGTGTGTTACATAAGGTTAGAACTGCTTTTTTCGTGAGATTTAAATCGTTCTGTAAACCATTTGAGGCAGACTGGGCCTTTAACGTAAGCTTCATGCATTTCTTGGCTATGGTGGTCGTTAATTATAGCCCAAAGTCGACTTCGGGATGACTTCGCACTCTCTTTCTACCAAAAGTTCAGTGCCAAAGCATCGTGCAGCCAGATTCTTGAAGTGGACTTCGCGAAGTCGACTTCTCCCAACTATGTTTAGGCAAACAGCTTTTTCCCGAAACTATACAGAATTGTCAATCTTTCTATGATTAATGAATCGCTGCTCAACGCTGCGAGAAACCATTTCAAATAAAAGATTCCTTCCTTCATTTGCTACTCATTGGGTCCATTCTACAAAACTGTAAAGCCTATCATGAGGATCAACATGTGTCTTAAAAGATTGAATAAATAGCAAAACCTTAGACCTATGTAAAATAACAACGAATACAAACCATTGCATCCAAATTATCAATCAGATACTAAACTAGTAGGCTTATGTATTTTGTACTTTAACATTCTTGAGACCAATCACATTTTTCGCTACATTATCGCTTTGAAGCAACTAGATAAAACGAAAATTTAAAACAAGTTTCAGATTAAAGTCTAAAACCAATATCCATAGTGTGACAACGTGCTCCAAAGCCAGTTAGTAAATGTTTATTGGTTTCTTTGTTTGTTTGTTTGTTTGTTGATTGTTTGCTCGTAAACTTACAGGGTAGGCAATACATTTTTTGGCCAAACTGTCTGTCCTGACGACTGCTCGCGTTCAGTTCTGACAATCTCTGAATCTGAGGCATCACGCGTTTGCGTTCGTCGTGGACATTTCTGAATTCCTGGTGGCACATCAGTAAAACACAATGAAGCATCAAAACGACATACAACAAAGTACTCATACTGTTGTTGAATGCAAATATGTACGTGGTACGACCTCGGTGTGCAACAAAATATATCCATGGCTTAATAATTAGACCTAACTAATATTCTATCATAGCCAGGTTTTGGAAACCCCTTATACTTTGTGATGAAACCTTTATTGTTACAAGCTCTCCAGAACTCTTTCATCGCGAGGTCTCAGAGTTCACAAGCATACTGAAAAGTCTTATATAGGCGCGGAACCATAGAAAGGGTATGACTAATTGAACAAATAGTACAAGGCCGTACCTGCACGGTCTGTGTGTCCTTGTGATAGACCACTATCCTGACATCCCTCAAGGACGTGGATGGACTGGTCTTCTGGAACGTGTCCACAGTGTCCAGCATGATGCGGGCGGTCTCATCACGGGGGTAGTTCAGCTGACCAGTGCCCAGGGCCGGGAAGACAAGGGAGGTGTGGCCCTGACTGCTGGCCTTCGTCAGACACTTGCTCACCACTTCTCGCAAGTTCTAGAGAACAATAACACAAACAACGTGCATCCAGTATGGCCAGTAAAGCAATGACAAATCCTGCAGAGGTTCTGAAAAAGATGGTCCGCTCGCCTGAAGCCATATACGAACTCCGGAAATAACTCAGTCGGATGTGTATGGGTTGTGAAAGAGTGAATACTCTTGCTTTTAGTGAGACTTTTATTATGGCACATACATACGACTTGTCCACGTGTTTCAAACACACTCCTCGCTAGTGACCTACCTATTATGTTACCTGGGGAAAATACCTCAGTAAAAGCAAAAGTATTCATTCTTTCACAGCCCATACAAACCCGACAGAGTTATTTCCGAATATCGTCTATCGAAAAATGTCACGAACTACATGAACTTGAAGCCATCTATGTACTCGTGTGACAGACAGTACGCCCTTTCTCCGTATTAAAATGGTTATTTTGGGTATAGCTGTTCAATAACAGATGCAAACTAAGGAAAACTTCTGTTAATGTTAATTCAAATTTGGTTTTGGTACCTCTGCTCTTTGTTAACGTATTGCTTTAGTAGGTAGTAAACATTCTAGTGGGCTGACGACCTTTTTTGTGTCAATAATCTACCAGTTTAACATTTTGACTTTTAGCATCCCTGGCCAGGTTCGTGTAGCAGTTATAGCAACCACTGTCCACGACAGAACACCGCACATTCCATCAGAAACAGACAAAAGCACACACAAGTGGGCACACACCGCTCCCCTGCCCTACCACCAGCTTACCTTCTCCGAGTTAGCAGACGACCAGTTGGGAAGAGTCAGGTGATAAACAGCCTTGCACGCAAGTCCGTGACCTTTGGTGTCACCAATGTCACCGACCTTGACCCCTGCTGTGAACTTGGTCTTACACTCGTCCTGCAGGGCTTGTCCCGCCTTGTTCAGCAGGGAGGCTGACACAGCTCCAGACTTGAGGTTTAGATCAGGGGTGGCGGTGTTCACGATCACGTCCGCCTTAGCAGAGAATAACAGGGTTTTTTTGTATTATAAATATAAGAAAACTAAACCAAAACTGAAATGGTAACTTCCACGACATTCTAGATTTTATTTACATCAGATGCAGCCGTTCAAATATCTCATTAAAAGCAAAAATAAGTATACTTTTTTTCTTTGTCTCTTTGACGCAAGCCCTCCCACCACCATCAGAACAACCACGCCATCACCTGGCCTTCCTGCTTTTATCTTCATCCTTTTCAAGAATTATGCGTTTGTTGTTTCATTAAAGTACACGTGTAATGCTGTTTCCATTGCCTTTTCATAAGTGTATGTGTGCATGGTGCTTTATAAAAATTATCAAATAAAAACAAGAGCCTTTAGGAAGTTGTCTTTTCTCTAAGAGTTACTAGGACAACTCGAAAAGCATTTATCTTTTACGATTCCATTTTTCCTTACAGATTATTCTTACGCAGACCTTCCAGGTCTATTACAGTTATTGTTATAATTAACAAGCACTTTTACCTTTTGCTGCGCAATCTCTCCCTCTACCACAGAAACATTGATCACATCTACCGTCGTGATCGAAGCAGCAAAAGCTGAGCTGAGACTTTGTCCTGAGACAGAAAGGTAAGCAATTTCTGAGTAACAGAAAAGGTTGGTTACATTTGTTTTTGAATACATCCAAAGAGGACTTATAGTCGATT